>NC_058132.1:234943481-235001706 GCF_016433145.1 Gracilinanus agilis | reverse complement strand
TAGCTTGTGAGGAGTTTTCCTTATTTGAGGAGGGTCCGGATGCTTGTTTGTTCTCCTCCTCTGTTTGCTCGGTTGTCTGGATTTTCTCTGTGTAAAAGCTGTCGAGTGTTAAAGACTTCTTCTTTTTGTTATTATTCTTTCTCTTCTGAACCTCCTGATGCTGATGCTGAGTAGCCATCATTAGCCCAGCAGCTTCTCAGCTTTATCCTCGGGCTCAGTGTCTGTTCCCAATCTATTGGCTCCTGAGGTCTGAATTCTGGTTTTTTCCAAGGTCAAGCCCCCTGGTGGGCCCTCTTGCTTGTTCCTCTGCCGGAGGTTTCTTTACAAGTCTCAGGGCGCTGCTTCTACAGTCGTATACCCGTCTGCACTGGTTCCCCACTTAGGCTTAGTTCTGCCTCCACCCACGCCTCTACTCAGCAGGCACTCTGCGCGCCCAGCGTCCTGCTCCGGCGCACGCGCTCAGATTTCGCGTGCTTTTTTTGACTTAATGGGGTCCTAAGTCTTGCTGCTGTCAGGAACAGGTCCTGGAGCTGCTGATGACTCGATGGGTGCCCCAAACTTGTTCTATTTCTTTTTAGCTGGGTTCGGAGCTATAGGTGAGTGTGGAGGGGTGGGGGTGGGGCGGTTGCTCAGCTCGCGATTGAGTGAGTGAGAGCCCTTTTTAGCTTGGAAATGTCTCGATTCCACGTACCTTCCACGCTGTGCCCTGTTGTGGGGTTCCTCCGTTCGTCTGGACTTGTTTTTATGTCCCCTTGAGGAGTTTTGTATGTTTCGGTCAGGAGAGGTTAAGAGCTGCTTCTTACTCTGCCGCCATCTTAACCCGGAAGCCTATCATATTGTTTTAATGACTGCTGCTTTATAGTATAGTTTAATATCTGGTACTGCTAGGCCCCCTTCCTTCACATTTTTTTTTTCATTATTTCCTTTGATATTCTTGATCTTTTGTTATTCCAAATGAAATTTGTTATAGTTTTTCCTAATTCAGTAAAGAAGTCTTTTGGTAATTTGATAGGTATGGCACTAAATAGGTAAATTAATTTGGGTAGAATGTTCATTTTTATTATGTTAGCTAGTCCTACCCATGAACAATTAATGGCTTTCCAATTGTTGAGATCCAGTTTTATTTGTTTGGAAAGTGTTTTGTAGTTGTTTTCATATAATTGCTGTGTTTGTTTTGGTAGATAGATTCCTAAGTATTTTATATTCTCTAGGGTGATTTTAAATGGTGTTTCTCTTTCTACCTCTTGCTGCTCTAATGTGTTGGAAATATATAGAAATGCTGATGATTTATGTGCATTTATTTTGTATCCTGCAACTTTGCTAAAGTTGTTGATTATTTCTACCAGCTTCTTAGTTGATTCTCTAGGATTTTTTAAGTATACCATCATATCATCTGCAAAGAGTGATAGCTTAGTCTCCTCATTGCCTATTTTGATACCTTCAATTTCTTTTTCTTCTCTAATTGCTATTGCTAGTGTTTCTAGTACTATGTTGAATAATAGAGGTCATAATGGGCATCCTTGTTTCACTCCTGATCTTATTGGGAAGGCTTCTAATTTATCCCCATTGCATATAATGCTTTTTGATGGTTTTAGGTATATACTGTTTATTATTTTTAGGAAGGGTCCTTCTATTCCTATACTTTTCAGTGTTTTCAATAGGAATGGATGCTGTATTTTGTCAAAGGTATTTTCAGCGTCTATTGAGATAATCATGTGATTTTTGTTTGTTTGACTGTTGATATGGTCAATTATTTGGATGGTTTTCCTAATGTTGAACCATCCTTGCATTCCTGGTATAAATCCCACCTGATCATGGGGGATGATCTTCTTAATTACTTGCTGGAGTTTCTTTGCTAATATTCTATTTAAGATTTTTGCATCTATGTTCATTAGGGAGATTTATCTGTAGTGTTCTTTCTCTGTTTTTGGTCTACCTGGCTTTGGGATCAGTACCATATTTGTGTCATAAAAGGAATTTGGTAGGACTCCTTCTTTGCTTATCATATCAAATAATTTGTATAGTATTGGGATTAGTTGCTCTTTGAATGTCTGATAGAATTCACTTGTGAATCCATCAGGTTCTAGTGATTTTTTCTTAGGGAGTTCTTTGATGGCTTGTTCAATTTCTATTTCTGATATGGGATTATTTAGGTATTCTATTTCTTCTGCTGTTAATCTAGGCAATTTATATTTTTGTAAATATTCATCCATATCTCCTAAATTGTTATATTTTTTGCCATATAATTGGGGGAAATAGTTTTTAACGATTGTCTTAATTTCCCCTTCATTAGAGGTGAGGTCTCCCTTTTCATCTTTGATACTGTCAATTTGGTTTTCTTCTTTCCTTTTTTTATTAGATTGACCAGTACTTTGTCTATTTTATCTATTTTTTTCAAAACACCAGCTTCTAGTGTTATTTATTAATTCAATAGTTCTTTTACTTTCGATTTTATTAATTTCTCCCTTAATTTTTAGTATTTCTAACTTAGTTTTCATCTGGGGGTTTTTAATTTGCTCACTTTCTAATTTTTTGAGTTGCATACCCAATTCATTAATCTCTGCCCTCCTTTATTTGTTAATATATGCACTCAAGGATATAAATTTCCCCCTGTGTACTTCCTTGGCTGCATCCCACCGAGTTTGGTAGGATGTCTCATCATTGTCATTCTCTTCAATGAAATTGTTGATAGTTTCTATGATTTCTTCTTTTACAAATTGGTTTTGGAGAATCATATTGTTTAATTTCCAATTGGTTTTTGATTTGCCTGTCCAGGTGCCCTTACTAATTATTATTTTTATTGCATTTTGATCTGATAAAGTTACATTTATAATTTCTGCTCTTTTGCATTTGTTTGCAATGTTTCTATGCCCTATTACATGGTCAATCTTTTTGAATGTACCATGTGCAGCTGAAAAGAGGGTGTATTCCTTTTTGTCCCTATTTATTTTTCTCTACATGTCTATTAAGTCTAATTTTTCTAGAACTTCATTCACCTCTCTTACCTCTTTCTTTTTTTATTTTTTGGTTTGATTTATCTAGATCTGAAAGAGTAATATTTAGATCTCCCACTAGTATGGTTTTATTATCTATTTCCTTCTTGAGCTCTGCCAGTTTCTCCTTTATGAATTTGGATGCTATACCACTTGGTGCATATATATTGAGCAGTGTTATTTCCTCATTGTTTAAACTGCCTTTAATCAGGATGTAATGACCTTCCCTGTCCTTTTTAATCATATCTATTTTTACTTTGGCTTTGTCAGAAATCATAAGAGCCACTCCTGCCTTCTTTTTCTAAATTGATGCTCAAAAGATTTTGCTCAAGCCCTTGACCTTAAACTTGTGTATGTCTACCCGCCTCATATGTGTTTCTTGCAGACAACATATGGTAGGATTTTGGTTTCTGATCCACTCTACTATTTGCTTCCATTTTATGAGCAAGTTTTTCCCATTCACATTCAGAGTTACAATTATCAGTTGTGCATTCGCTGACATTTTTGTATCCTCCCCTAGACCCACCCCTTCTTACACTATTTTCTTTTAAACCAGTGGTTCGCTTTGTGCCAGTATCCCTTATCCCCTCCTTTGAGTGACTTCCCTTTCTGCCCCCTCCCTTGTTATTCTCCTATTTTTGTTTTTTACAGGCCTAATGAATTCCCTCCCCCTTCTTCTCCCCTCCCTTTTTTGACCTCCCCACTCTCCTGCTTCCTTTGGTTTATCCCTTCTGACTTTCTCAGTAGGGTTAGATAGAGTTTTTTATCCGAATGAATAATAAAGCTACTCTTCCCTCTCCGGGTTGATTTCACTGAGAGTAAGGTTTGATTATTACCTCTTAATGCTCTCTTCCTCTCCTTCTTATAATAGTATTTATCCCCTCCCCTTCCCATGCCCTCTTTGTGCGTAATAGAATATCCTATTTTTCTTATTTACTCAGATTTTTCTTGGTGTCCCCTACTCTTCCCCCCCCCTCTTTGCAACCCCCCCATGTCATCTTAGACCATTTAGTATCCTGTCCTCTCCCTATGAATTATTCTTCTGGCTGCTATAATAGTGAATATTATAATAGTGACTAAAGTTCACTACAGAGAATTATACATAGCATTTCTCCACATAGGAATACAGATAATCAGATCTCATTTAAGCCCTTAAAGAATCAAGTTCAAAAAATTATGAGTTTTCTTTCTTTTCCCTGTTTCTTATTTACGTTTTCAAGTTTCTCTTGATTTTTGTGGTTGGGTGTCAAACTTTCCATTTAGTCCTAGTCTCTTTTGTCCAAAAACTTGGAAATATTCGATTTTTTTGAATGTCCATACTTTCCCCTGGAAGTATATAGTCAGTTTCAATGTGTAGTTGATCCGTGGCTGAAGGCCCAGCTCTCTTGCCTTTCTGAATATCACGTTCCAAACATTGTGGTATTTTATCGTGGAGGCTGCCAGATCCTGTGTGATCCTGATTGGTGCTCCTTGATATTTGAATTGTCTCTTTCTGCCTTCTTGTAAGATTTTTAATTTTACTTGGAAGCTCTTCAATTTGGCTATTATATTCTTGGGCGTTGTCTTATCTGGATTGAGTGTAGAGGGTGATCTATGGATTCTTTCAGTGTCTATATTGCCCTCTTGTTGTAGAATTTCAGGGCAATTTTGCTGAATAATTTCTTTTAGTATGGAGTCCAAATTTCTATTGATTCCTTCCTTTTCAGGGAGACCAATGATTCTCAAATTGTCTCTTCTTAGACGGGTTTTCTTGGTCTGTCACTTTCTCATTGAGATATTTCATGTTCCCTTCTATTTTTTCAGTCTTTTGACTTTGTTTTATTTGTTCTTGTTGTCTTGAGAGATCATTATCTTCTAATTGTTCAATTCTAGCCTTTAAGGACTGGTTTTCGGCTATAATCTTTGGGTTTACGGCTATAATCTTTTGGTTTTCCTTTTCAATCTGGTCATTTCTGGTCGTTAGTTGACTTGCTTCACTTTCCAATTGCAGAATTCTGCCTTTTAAAATGTTATTTTCTTGCCAGATCTCTTCCATCTTCTTCAACATCTCATTTTTGAACTCTTCAATAGCTTGTGACCAGCTTTCATTGTTTTGGGAAGGTTAGGATTTTTGTTTGTCCTCCTCTGTTGTCTGGATTTTCTCTGTGTAGAAATTATGGAGTGTTCCAGAGTTTTTCTTGATAATCTTTTTCTTCTGGGCTTCCATATGGCTTGCCATTGTTAGCCCCGCCCCTTTTCAGCTTTGTCTTCACACTCAGGGTCTGGCAGTGCTTTCTAAGTTCCGGAGGGCTCTGGTCTCCTTGTCCTTGGGGTCAAGCCTCCTGGGCGTCTACGGTCTGCCCCTCTGCCCGAGGCTCCTTCAGTGGTCTTGGGGAGGGGGCAGTGGGCTGCTTCCGCAGCTGTGCTCCCATCTGCACCGGGTCCTCACTTGATGTCCTAGCTTGCCCTGGAGATCTTTATTCGCGTCTAGGGCACTGTCTTCACCCGCGCAGACACTCGGGAAAGTCCCTGTGGTAGAGATCTTTTTCTGCACCCAGGGTGATGTCTTCACCTGGGCGAACTCTTGGGAACATCTGAGCGAGCCCCCCAGCCACTTGGGGTCCCACATCTTGCAGCTCACAGATACAAGCCCTGGGGCTGCTAGTGATTTACTGTTTGCCCCAATCCTGTTTCCACTCTTGTGTGTTGGCCTTGGCACTGTGCGTGGTGTGTGTGTGGGGGTGGAGGGACTTCTTCCTCTCACGTTTTAGTGAGAACTGTTTCACCCCTTTATAGTGTGTAAATGCCCCGATTCTGCGTACCTTCAATGCTGCACCCTGTTGTGGGGTTCCTTCGTTCATCTGGGTTTGTTTTTATGTCCCTTTGAGGTGTCCTGTATGCTTTGGTTAGGAGAGATCGAGCAGCTGCTCCTTACTCTGCCGCCATCTTAATCAGAAGTCCAAAAGGCCTTTTCTGGTTCTACTTTTTAAAAAACTACAGTATTATAATGCAGAATTTCTACCATAAACTTGCATAATCTCTGTTGATCTGATCTCCCAGCCAACCCCCACACTAATGTCATAGATCTCTCTTACTGAACTCTCAAGTTGTCTTGTTTTGGAAATAATTTTCATTTTAACTTTTAATGACTCTATCACTCTATAATGCATTTAATATATTATTAAAAATGGAATGGAATATTTAGAAATTTCAGCTGGTTTGTTGCTTCTTATCTGCAATCTTGACTACTTGCTGATTATTTCTGATATGTATATTTAAAAATAACATTTCCTACTTTTTACCTTCTTATTTAAAATTTTGTTTCCTTTCTCTTTGAACACTGAAGAGGAGTCTTCTCAAGGTATATGATCTCTTTAGAATCGATAGTCTTCTGTTTCATCAGTTTTTGTTTAATTGTTCTTTGAATTGCAATATTTATTTAGAGTAATTTTTGTATGAGTATCCATCTTTAAATATTTCATTATCCCCTCTATTTATTTACTTTTGTTCTCAATTTTTTGTACTTTTATTCTTCTTGAGGCAATCAGCAGTTTATTTATCTTTTCCTTATACTTTCCAGTTGCTCTCTTTTCATTCATTCTCCTTTGATGGAGTATATATCTCTATGGACTAGATATCTCAGCATCATATTTTGGGTAATTAGTTTTTCACCAACCTTAGTCCCTGCTCCAAAAGCTTCTTGGGAAAGAAGTTCCCAAGTTCCCTTTCCTTCAGGTACAATGTAACTCCATATGCATTAATGTATCATCAGTTCCTTGAACAGATAAATGTAGGGCAAGTTCTTGAAACTATTCATCACACCGATTGTTCTCCTCTGGAAACTATCTGATTTATGTACAACAGAACATATGGTATCCAAAACTGAACATAATATTCTAGATGTGGTTTGATTGAGATCAGAAGCTTATGATCTTATGTCATGATGAATCTTCTTGATCATTTCCCTTTCTGGAAGTTCTGTTACCATTGAATAATTTTTTCTATAACTTTTCCAGAATAAAAGGCAAACTTACTATCTGATAATCTGCAGAGTCTATTCTCTCAGTCTCTCATTTTTTAAAATCAGCATTTGCCTTCTCCATTTCTGCCATACTTCTTTCATCCTAAATAATCTTAACATCACCAGCAATGGCTAAGAACTTAAAGTCCCTAATATTTTTTGATAACAGAGAATTAAATTCATACTAGTCAAATGACCTTATTAAAGTAAATTAGGTATTTTCTTACTTGTTCTGTATTTTTGTTCAATCAATACCTATCAATATAAAATTAATCTATTAAGCATCTTTCATATAATGGGCACTGCATTAAGACATACTTTTATAAACATAAATTTTAAAATGTATACTGTTTAGGAACCCACCATTCTTTTTGGAGAATTGATATGTACAATTTGGCAACCATAAATGTTTGATGAGTGCTTTAATTTACTTCCTTTTCTTTCCTTTTTACTCTCTCTCTCTAAACTATTCTTAAATCAGTTTGTTAGTAGTTTAGCCAGAGTAAGCAAAAATGCCAAAACGCCGATCAAAGCCAATGATAAGGACCAGTCAAATCCCAGAGCTCCAGTTTGGTGAGAAGGGGTTAAATATTGGGGGAGGGTAACAAGCTTAGCTTTTAGTTTTTCCTTTTTTTTCTTCCCCAAAAGTGCCAAGTTTTGTGAATTAATAGGGTCTGTCTGCTAGGCAGTGACCACGTGAACTCCTAACCCAAAACCAGGTGCAACTAAAATCTCCGCGGTCTCTAGCCTTTTAAAGGAGATTATCTTGCTCAATCATACATAGCAAAAATAAATAAATTTAAGGGGCAAGGCAGTAGCAGCAAAAGATCATGTTCAATATCTTTATTTGAATCATTCATTCCTACAATTTATAAGCAGATATATAAACCTCTTTGAGAGTCACTTTAATCAACTATAAAATAGAAAAAAAGTGGGTTGATCAGATGACATCCAATTTCATAAATAGATCTAGGGACTATAGACCTTTGCAATATACAAAGAGAACTATAGTTATTTAGTTGTTTCATTGGAAAGGTCTTGGTAGAAATTCCAGATAAAGAAATTCCCTTTAACAGTTTAATCAGCTTGGAACTTAATTTTCTTTTCTTTTACTTATTTAAATATCACAGGAGTTTATTTGAAAAAAAAGTGGAAGATGTGAACATTTACATTTCTGAAATGCTATGGCTCAGGAATGTGTGAAGGAGAAAGAAGAAAAACCTTTCCTTTCCTTAGCCAAGCATTTTATTATCTGCACACAAGTAAAAAGGTTTGTTACTCTCATGTAATTAATTGTATGAAAACAGATCTACCTTCAGTATGTTATACAGTAAAAGTGCCTTCTCTGGGTTATTTTGTGGTCAGGATTTGCTTGTAGTGAAAGAAAAGTTACTTACAAATAAATTTAGCCAGTGGAGAAAGCAGAGATGGAGAGCTGAGCTCCTGCTGGCACCTGACCCATCCAAACAGACTTAACTATAATGTAGGCTGTACCTTCCAAGACCCTGAATCTGAATGAATAGCTGGTGGATTCCTTCCCCTAAGATGTTTCTGTAAGAATGAGAAGGTGGAACAGAGGAGGCTGACCTCATTATCCCATACCCAATGTTGCTAGAAAGTCATTGTGTTGCATTTTTCTTTAGGGAGATGACCTCTCTATCCACCCCACCCTACTCTACCCTAATTCTTTGAAACTAGGAACCTCTAGAAGTTTCCACTTATGCTGCAGAGATAAGTCTTAAGGTTGGAAGAGTACTGATCTTTCTATTATCACATTGGAAAAAAGTCATGATTATAGCTAAATCCATAACTACATATTAAAATAGCCTTGCAATGACATATGATAGTCATACTGTTTTTTAACAACCATAACTACTTTCACTTTCCTAGGTTTAGACTTCTGTCCTTATATATTATTAAAAATAATAAAATCTGGGTACAAGTGGAGCTTTCCATTCATTTTACCTGCTGTTTCTAAGCAAACTTCCACTCTACATTCCATCAGGGAGAATAGTATCCATTCCAACCCTATATGCCCCAGGTTTAAAAGCTAACAAGCTAGTCATCTGGTCAAAAAGGAAGGAGACCAAAAAATTCAAGTAATTAATAAAATGACCATAGGAACTGATTTGCTTGAAATAAGTCATGCCTTTTCAGCTCTTTGGTACAGATATTGGCTACATCTATCCAATGTTACCCACACCACAAATCACAGGGTACATTTTGTAATTAAACCTTTCTAATTTTTCTTTTGGCTATGTACCAAGGGAGGAATTGCATTAGGAAAACAACCAGGACTTCTCTCTTATTTCTCCAAAATACACACCATAGGCAAGACCCAATTCTTCCTTTGATCAAGTCCATCAAGTTCTTAAGGAGGAAGAGAGGATCCAGATGTTTCCATTGCACTCTCCTTTCTATGTCCTTTTCTTCTCCTTTTCCTTTCACTCCTGCTTGGCCTGTTCACATTTTTCTCTTTGTAGTTTGTCCTGTTCCTTCTTCCTCTGAGACTCATACTGTAATGAAGCTCCCTCCAGTTTTCAAGCATTCAGGACATCTTCCACACATGTCTCAAAAGAGAGATTTTTCAGACACAGTGTTCACTAGCACTGTTGTAGCAACCATGCTTCTCATCTGCTTCATCCTCCATATCTGTCACATTGGCCTACTGGGCCAATAGACGGCTTTCCACTGCTTCTCCTTTGACACCATCTTCGGCTTCACCACAATCTGCACCTGCTTCTCAATAAGGGTGGTGATGGCTTGCAACTCATCTTTTTTTTTTCTCTTCGGTGACAATATTCTGGGTTTCCTACCTCCCTGTAGATATCAAGGAATGAGTCTTCTTCCATGAAGGGGGCAAGGATACCCTGTAGCACATCTAGCCTCTCCTCCTCAATATCTTCCTGCAGGACAACTTGGATATAGATGCTATGCTGGGCCATGTCCACCCCCAGTGCCTCAGCCTTCTGTCCAGCCACTGCCCAAAGTCTCCATCTCCTTCACCCAAAGGCATGGCTCTGCTGGGCACAACCATTTTAGGGCCAGAGTCCTCCCTTCCTCAGGGGGGGCTCCTACATTGCCTCTGGAATTTGATTTTCAAGTAAAATTATTTAAAAGCTGCTTGAAATACTTAAAAATTAAAATATTCTCCAAGGCTCCATCAATCTCTGTATGTCAGAGGCAGGACGTGAACCTAGTTCTTCCAGAATCCAGTGTCAAATCTCATATGCTATCCATTTTGCCTTTTAATACCAAATTATAATATCTGTTTTGGTGATAGCTTTTGTTCTCAGAACTGTGAGACAAGAACTTAATCCTAAATATAAATGTGATTTATTTGTTGAGTTTGAATTTATCTTCTAATGAATCTTCTAACATCTATCTCAACATGTAAAATAATACATATTTTGATATAATAATATCATAAAATAATAAATAATAAAAGAATAAATAGCTTGAAAAACAGAAAAATGAATCTCATATTTTAAAACATATATCATTCAAAAAATCAAAATTAGCTATACTGAATTGTAGAGTTATTTCAAACATGAATGCTTTTTTAAATAACAAAACTCTTTAATCTGAATTTTCCCAAGTAGTGCTCAACTAAAATCTATTATAACTGCATTAAATATCTTTATTAGGTCCAGGGGAGGATATCTCTCTAAAGTATAATGACATGGATTAATACAATATCATTACTGTTCCAAATAAGATAGATATATTGAAACTAATCACTTAATTTTACTGTGGGAAAAATATGATTTATATAATTCATTTAAAAATATCTATATTTTCTGTCAGCTTTCTTTTAGCCATTTTTATTTTGTCCTTTGTAGTAATAAGGTCATTTTCTTTAGGATTCATAGGGGATTTTCTGTGTCCAGATTGAGGATGGATCACCTATGGAGAACAGAGAAAGATACCACATTGTATTCATGACCTGGAGTTTTTATAGGGAATAATGTACCATAAAAATGACACAAGACATAAAAACTGAAATGGCAGTAGAGATAATCAAATATAGGGTAAAATTTTAGATCTGTTCTTTGTTCCTCCTTAGTTTCCTCATCTGTAAAATGGAAGTAATAGTACCTATTCCCAGGGTTCCTGTTAGAATCAAATGAAAAATATTTGTAAAACACTAAATACCACATAAATATTAGCTATTATTATGACAAAATTCATGACAGATGTTTTATTGTGTTAACTAATCCAATGATAATCAATTCATATAACTTTTTATCACTAATTATTAGCAAGATTTTCCTTACGTAGAATGGGAAGCATTTTTCCTATAATTTCTACTCAGTTCAAATTTGACCTTTTGGTGCCATACAGAGTAAATCTACAACTCTTCCATGAGATAGTCATTTAAGTTTGTACAAATAGGTATATGCCACCTGTCTTCAGATTGAGCATTTGACATAGTTTCATATCTTCACTATTCCATTTTCCTTTTTTTAAGATTTTCAAGTTTATCAGCATCCCATTTACTGTGTGCATAGAATTGGAAACAATATTTCAAAATTGATGAAGTGCAGAACTATCAGAACTAGGGTTACCATCATTGAGCTGGACAATTCCATGTCTTAATATAACCTAAGATTTCATGAGTTTATTTAACAACTATGTCACATCAAACTTTTTCCAATTAACCAGCCACCTACTCCTCCATTCACATAGATCTTTTTCACATGAAAGTTTAGGTCACTTCTATCCTGTATTTAGAATATATTTTCTGCTCCCAGATTTAAATGTTTACCCCTATTGAATTCCATCCTGTTGGTTTCAGGCCTGAAACTAACCAACCTACATTAATCAAAGTGCTACAAAAAATATTGTTCAGCAATAAGGTAGGAGAGCTTAAGGGGGAATTATGTGTGGGAAATAAGCTTGGGTATTTCTTTTCATTCTCAGGATATGTCAAACATTTGGAAGAGGGATTATGTTTACCAGTTTATTTCCTTGGCACTATCACCCTGAAGCTTTATAAATTCCAGGTTTTAGAAATTATGTTACTTAAGAAAAGGAAGAGCTAAAATAATATTTGAATTGTAGGGCTGCTGTATTTTGGAAAAGGTGGCTTATTTGATTCTTAATTAGGGACTTTTTATAAATTAATGGAGCAAAGAATGAGCTAAATCATATAATTTAGTATAAGATTTGGAGTGTTGGGTATATTTTGTTTGAATTTGTTTACTGTGTTTATAACCTTCTCCCTATTATTGGAAGTTTGAGGAATAGAAAGCATTATGTGTCTCTCCAGGACACTGTGTTTATCTATGGTTGTACTGGTTATTGCATTGGAGTTGGGAACATCTCACCAAGATATTGAGTTATGATGAAAAACTCATCTGAGTATGCAGAATCTTGATCCTAGATAACACTGTCAGAGGAATGTCTTCTTTTTTTGGATGCCTTTGGCAGAAATAACAGGATCTTGACAGTCAGAAATCAAAGAAACTTGATAGATTGTTCCATTGTTTCAGTCATGACTAACTTTCTGTGGACCCATTTGGGGTTTTCTTGGCTAAGATCCTGTAGTGATTTCCAAATTCCTACTCTAACTCATTGTACAGATGAGGAACTGAAGTTAAGTGACTTGCCTGGTGTCTATAGAGTGTTTGAGGTCAGATTTAACTCAGGAATATGAGTCTTCCTGACTTTAGGTTTGCCACTCTATCTATTATACTCTAGGCTGCTGAACTGGTTCAGAGCCTTCCCCTAGAGAACGTTTAGGCACCTAGAGCAGTTAGGTGGTGTAGTGGTGTAGTGGGTAGAGAACTGGGCCTGGAGTAAAGAAGGATTCTCTTCCTCAGTTCAAATCTGGCCTCAGACCTAGCTATGTGACTTTGGTCAAGTCATTTAATCCTATTAATGTCTCAATGTTTTCATTTGTAAAATGAGCTTCAGGAGGAAATGGCAAGCCACTCCACTATCTTTTCTAAAAAAAATCTCAAATGTATTCGTGAACAATGTGTAAGATACAACTGAATGACAAATAAAGGTTTATTTAACTATCTGTAAGTCAGCACTTATTTTTCATGTCAAAAAAGATATTATGAGAAACTTTATTAAATCATTTTGTGAAACGTAGATATACAATATTTCTGGTATGCTACTTAAGTTTTAGTCTGGCAATACTATCATAAAAGATATGAAGATTAGCATTATTTGTAGTTAATGAAGCCATACTGACTCCTTGTTATTATCTTTTTCCTCTTCAATTTTTTATAAACCATCTTAATTAGTTGGAAAGAATTATGACCATATGTCTATGGTCAATTCTTTGGCCTTTAAAAATTCCTGTGGTTTGAGAAAGCATCATTCTAATTTTAAGTACAAGGAAATTGATGTATTCTGAGATAAAATTAGTTTCTTATACTTAGTGGGGTTAGAATATTGTCAAAGAATATGGATCTATATTTTGGCCCAATAATTACCTAAATTCATTCCTTCAAATGTAACTTGGAATTGTTGATGAAATTTTGTACTCTCTTGGTGATAAACTAGATAAGGTTCTGGAAACAAAAGGTTGTATATGGGATGATCGATATCATTGATTTTGCTTTTTGGTCAGTGTTCCACTTTCTTCAAGATGCATTCTAAACTTAGATGAAAGTCTCGGGATTCTGACTGACAAGTATAATAAAAAGCCAAAGATTTTTTTAAGCAAGTAAAGAAAATTATTTTCTTTATAGTATTTAGTGAAAATAACCTTTGTTAAGGTATAAATATGAGCTGCTGGTTTTCCATTTTATCCCTAAATTTTTTAAAGTACTTACATATTATTTATTTTATAGTTACAATAACAGTAACTGATAATAGTAAATATGTTAACGTTTCAAGATTTTTGAAATAATAATCCCTGCATTATTCTAGTTTTGTATATCATGGAGTAGAAATAAAGTCGTAACCATCTCTAATATTGCTATTGTTTATTGATAGCATACAAAGTACTCACACAAAAAGAATGTAAGGAGACATACTTGTACCTCATTGTGACATATAGGTTATGACACTACCCATCTGTAGCTTTGTTTGGATTGAAGTCCATTGTAGATGATGGCCCTGACAAGATAAACTGATTATTCCAGATCTTACCACCAAGTTTATAACTCAGTTTTGGATACTCAAAATCCTTCCCTCTCCCTTCTGATTGAAGGACTGGAGGGTAGAATACTAAACTCCTCCTTAAGCTTTCCTTTCTAGAGGGGCACATTTGGATTTTCTGAATCACTTCACTTTACATCTGCAGCTTTCTTGGTTTCAATTCAATGAAACCAGCTTTCCCAGGAAGGTTATACTCTGCTGCTCCTCCTCTCCCCACCCCAACTTCCTTTTGTGTACTGATTTTCCTCATTAGATTTTCAGTCCCTTGAAGTTTGAGACTACTTTATTTTGTTTTATTTATATATATATATTTTTTTTATATCCTTAGTGCCTTGAGCAGTGTCTGGAACATATTAAGTGTCTAAAAAAGGTTTACTGAATGAAATTGATCATAGATGAAATTTTTTATTTGCTTTTGGGTAATGAAGTTGCATATTAAATGACATATAATGTCATATAATGACAGCTCATAAAAATGATTACATATTAATTTTAGAGCACCCCTGAGAGATCAGAGTTTTATTTTCAGGTATATAGACAATGGGAATGAAGCCTTTTATAGATGTATTACTCAATGATATGACGATCCTAGATACCTCTTAACATACCCATTATGAACAAAGTACATCTGAATGTATGCAGGGTTATGGATTGCCTTTGGTGTCAAGTGTCTGCTTGCAATCATGATTTATTTTAGCTTTCCCATTCTGTTGATTTCCTTTTCTTTCAAATTGAGGAAGTGCCTCAGTTTTAAAATACTTGCAGCTCTATTGCCAGGTTTGATGCTTATGATAACTCTGTGTGGTGGGTATAACAAGCACTTTATATATTACATAACTGAGTCTAGAGAATTTAAATTACTTTTAACAAGGTCATAATTAGGCAACAAATCTGAAACTCAAGTATAAGCCATATGATTCTAATTCTACTCAGCAACCATTGATGTCTTCCTTCCCACCCTTCCTGACTGCTCTCTTCCTTTTCTTTTTTCCTCCCCTTCCTTCCACCTATTTTAAAGCATACAATACCCTTATATATAACAGACATAATTAATTTCCCAAAATTTTAATAGAATTTTAAGCTTAAATAGGGAAGGAGGAGAAAAAGTGATGGTGTGATGACTGGACTTATAATCAGATAGTTACAATTTCACTTTCAGATCTACTGCCTACCCTACTTATGATTGACTATGGACAAGTAATTTAAACTCTTTAAATTCAATTTGGTAAAGTATCTGTTCTACCGACCTTACACAATTGTTCTGAGAATAAAATATCATCTATATCTATATCTATATCTATATCTATATCTATATCTATATCTATATCTATATCTATCTATCTATATATGTATATATATATACATACATACATACCTAATAAGGAAAACTGATTTGGGATTGTATATTTATTAGCAATATTTCTATGTGAATCCCTTCATTTTTTTTAAACTCCAACCTTTAAAGGTCAGACAATTCAGTTTAGAAGTTAAGGTAATTACTCCTATATCCCCAAGGCATTTAATTTAGCAGGGACACTTGTCATTTGTTGAGGGAGGATAGAGAGCTCTATACTCTTTCTTCATCTATAAATAAGAATCCAGCATCCAAGTTCTTCATAAGCACATGCCCTTTTTTCATCTTGCTAGACATCTCATATGAATTTGGGGTTAACCTTGTCTACAATAGCAAAAACAGCTAATGAAAAACTGGTTGAAGCATATTTTTCTAGCCAAAGATTGCCAGAGGAAGCTAGGTTTCATGAACAAGTTTACATTCAATGATTTCTTAAAGTACTGGAGAAGAGTGGGTCAGCCTGATTTCCCTAGTTTAGTGAAGCTGTAGGCATCTAACCACATAAAGAATAGTCCTTCATCTTCCTATGATGGGGAGGAGTTGAGATCTAACCTTACTTCTTAATTAAAATATCCACAATCATGTCTGTCAGAGGAGATCCAAATGTGATCTAAGGTCAATCAGAAGGAAGACACAATGACATATAAAGTATTGACTCAGATCTCCCTAAGGGTCTTTCCATACAAAAGCATACATAATTGACCTGCCATTTATTAATAGATTGCATACTCTTATTAATAAACAGTATCATACTCAGAGAAATTGCCTAATTTTGTTTATTGGTTAAAATTCTAGGTACTACAATGTATACACACATACATATATAGATATATACATGCATTTATATATACATATGCCTATATATATATATATACATATATATATATATGTCAAAATTAAGTCCTTTACTATAGACTTTGCTTTTTGGTTTTGAACATCAAAATGGAATTCTTAATGATAACAACAGTAATAATAGCTAATAATTATATAGCACTTTGCTGGTTATACTGGATTTTCCAAATATCTCATTTAATCCTCACAACTATTTGGGAAGTTTGCTAGTATATTATTATTTTCATTTTATTAATGATAAAAATGAAATGAAAAGAGGTAAAATTACTTGCCCAGGGTCTCAGAGCTCTTAAATATCCCAAATGGGAGTTGAACTCAGGTCTTGCCTTAGGTCCATTATTCTAGCCTCTGTACCAACTACTTTTTACTTTTTAAATATTTCATTTCACATTAAATTCTCTTTCAATTACAATACATTTTTTGCTCCATCTATATTTTTATCTAAGTATTTACATATATATGTGTGTGTGCATCTATCTATATATCTAATTTGTATAAAGCATGTCTGTCCACCTATAAAGAAAATCATTTTATTGTTAAATGTTAAAATAAATGAATGTTATTCCCAAACAGTAGCCATATTCCAATTCAATTTTTATTTCATGATGATTTTTTCAAGTGCTAATATACTAATATAGAATTGTAAGATTAGAGCAGGTTTGAAACTGGCTAATTGGGCCAGAATACCAGCTGAATCTCTTTGGTATAAATAGCTTTCTAGTTTAATATGGTCTTCTAAAGTTTGAAGTCCAGTGCTTTAATTGTCAGATAATTACTCTTGTTTGATTAAGTTGCCAAACCCACATCTTGATTTTGGAAACTGTCATGTGGATAGCTTCAAATTAGTTTAGAAATTTCAAAGTCATGAAAGTCATGAATAGATAAACAGGGTTCATTGCAAAGATCTTTGGAAGGCTAGATCTGGGATGTGACTTCTGGTTTCAATTTTGTCAGTAACTATCTGAGACCTTGAGCATATAATTTTATCTCTTTTCCATGTACTTCCTACATTTAAAAAATGATAGAGTAAGAATTCAATGAACATTTAGAACTCTTCCAACCATTTTATGAACGTTAGAAATGATTTACCCTCCACAGTGTTAGGCTGCTTTTCTTTTTGCGCAAAATTAGAACTTAATAAGTGCTTGTTGACAGCCTTTATGTCAGAGGGATTTCCTTATCATAAACTGCACTTTCTCCTACCCCACTGGAAAAAAATGAGTGTCTAGAAGGGAATATAAGTCATGAAATTGACACATAGGGTAAGGCAAGACAAGGCAAAGTAAGGAAAGCAAAGAAGCCACAAAAGCAAACAAACAAACAAAAAACAAGAAATATACTTCAAACACATGAGGTCTCAATGAGTAAAACATTGTAGTGTGGATGTGGAACTAATTAAAATTCAAACATCTATATCATTTTCCAACCAGTTAGTATTGTGAAGAAAATGGGAATTCTAATTTTTGGAGAAACACTTATTTCTAATTTAGGCTCTAATCTCCTTCACTTGCTTGTTGATTCTTTAAAAATGATCATAGTTACATTATTCCTTAGGAAAGCTAGGTAGTGCTATGGCTACAGTGCTGGGCTTGGAGTCATGAAGACTCATTTTCCTGAGTTGAAATCTGGCCTCAGAAATTTATTTGCTGTGTGACCTTGGGCGAGTCACTTAACCCTGTTTGCCTTTGTTTCCTGATTTGTAAAATGAGCTGGAGTAGGAAATAACAAATTATTCTAGTATCTTTCTAAGAAAATGCTAAGTGGGATCAGAAAGAGTTGGAGATGACTGAAAAACAGTACAACAAAATGTCATTCTTTTAGTTTAAGGGTTTTTAAAATCCAAATTATTTTGAAACAGGTTATGGTTTAAGCCATTATTGGTATGTCGATTTAATCTGAATGAGATTTTACCCAGGTACTTGACAGTAAATTTAGAGAGATTAAAAGAATGAGGACTAACAAGCATTTCTGGCCAGAGTCAATATGCATGGACATCAGAGACCCAAACAGATGAAGAACTAGTAGGCTAGAGATGTTGTCAGACAAACTTATTCAACTTCATGTTTCACCTTAGGGCCTTTGATAATTATGATTATCATACCATTTTGGTACCAAACTACTCTTCAGTAGACCAATAATCAAATCATCAAAAATGATTAATAAAACATCTAAAGGATGTTAATTAGCATTTAAATTAGAAGCCCTTGGGTTCAAAGAACAGCTCAGCAGTGTTCTGAATACCAAGGACTTTTTAAAGGACATGGTTTAGTGTGTTGAGATTGGGCTTCAAAGTACAGAGGACAAACAATTTATAATGTATAATATTTGACTTCTTATTGCCACTGAGAAAAACAGAATCTATACGTTAATCCATATACCATATTACTTAGTTATCCATTCAGTTTTCACAGACAAGCTGACTCATGCTTTTTTACATTATTTCAATCCAGTCAACAACAACAATTTCAACACTAACAATAGCAACGATAACATTTTATTTCTTCATTAATGCCACTAAGAAACCCCAAAGGAAATGTATTGGTTAACCATACAGTCAACTGTCTTATAAATACTTCTGTCTCCTTTTAGTTTCTTGTGGTTCTTAAGGGACCTCAGTTACTCTAATGAATTGAAATGTCAGACATTTCCACCCATATCCTACCAAGAGGAATTTCTAAGGAAATGAAGAATTAACCAGTTTCAGGTTAAATTTTGTTAGTATTCCAATTTTTTGCCAATTAGGTAAATATCAGAAACCAACCTCTTCTTTGGAAAGAAATGCATATATAGTTTTAAAGAAACAAATGATTTTAAAAGAAAAACTAGTTTGGGCTTCCTATAGCACTCCTTGGATAGTTAAATAGCACTTTTTGAAACAGAATGAAAAATTATAGTCTGCATTGACATAGCATTAAAGAAGAGACTGTCAATAGGTGGCAGTCAGCCCTATATGGATTGTGAGGGAATGTTCAGTTAATAGTGCTTTTAAACAGTCACTTCTGGATATATCATTTTGAACTCCATCTGAACTTAAATTTGCCTTTTGGGTGGCATGAAAACACCTTCCCATTGATATGTGCCTGCACACTGGTGATAAATATTTTTACATGTAAGTTCAAGGAAGCTAAGAATTTTCAATATTCTACTGCCACATTCAAAGAAAAATGCCTGATTTGGGGATGGAGACTTTTAGAATTTAAAAGTACTTAAAAATCAAATATATATTTTCTCTAATACATGTTTCTCTTTCCTCTCCAGTGGCTACCAAGAGCTTTATACCTAACTTTTTGAGAACAAAATAAGGACAGAGGTTGTTTATTACCCTGTGACCTACTATAGTAGATTATTTCCTTTTCTAGGAAGTAAAAATAACTTTAAATAAACCTAGGATTAGTGATCGCTTTCTTATTTCATGAACCAGAAACTCCAGCTTTTGGCTCTGGACATTTTCTCTTTTTGTCTCTCATGCCTAGAATATTCTCCCACATTACTTTTGCCTAACTGACTTCCCTGGCTTTCTTCAACTTAGAACTAAAATACTAGGGATCCTTTTCATATCCCTCTTAATTTTAATCCCTTTATCTTGCTAATTATTTCCTATTAATCATATAAATTATCTGAATATATGTGTTTGTTGTCTCTCCCATTAGCTTATGAATTCCTTGAGGAATCTTTAGTGCTTAACTCAGTTATTGGTTCACAATGGCACTTAATAAATGTCATTTGACTAACCAATATATGTTTATTGACAGGATGTATAATTTGTAAGTGAAAGCTCAAGAAGTTTGGACATTAGCTTAGAGGGGGTGCTGTATGCTGAAGATTCAATTTTTTTACTTAGATATTAATTAATGCCAAAAATGAGAGGAAATATTGTAAATTGGATAAGATTCCAGCCTTGAAATTAGGAAGATCTGAGTTCTAATACTGCATTTGACACATTAGATAGAAGAATATGGGCAGTTTACTAAGTTCTAGGTCCTGAAAATTCCTTAAGCCTATAAATTGCAAGTGAATATAATCTCCTTGAGTGCAAGATGATTTTCCTTTTGTTTCTGCATTCCGTGATCTAGTACAGTATATGGAAGGCACAAAGGAAAAGTGATTGATCAATGTTAAATAAATTGTTGATCCACAATGCTGAGAAATTTCTGAGAATTCATTTTATAGACACTGAGAATTCCTTGGAGAGATGAAATCTCAAGGTCAGATGATCCTCTTCCCCAGCCCACCCCCGCAAAAAAAACCACCCAAATATATTTCATAGGTTTCTCCTAGATACCAATGAAGATAAAAAAAAAAACTATGAACATCAGAACAATATATGTTCTATAGACTTGATGGTTAGTATTAGCTGTTTGAAGCTCATTAATGTTCATGGACTGAAAGATGCCAAATCCATTTTGCTCTGTCCTGGACCTGATTCTGGCCAATGGTTTGGTAGTTTAAGTTTGATATTGGAACAAAATGAGTCAGTCGGTAACTCTTTCAACACATAACTGAAAAATCATCTCAACACAAAATCTGGAAATTAAAATTAATAATGAAATTGTAGATAACAATAGAATCAGGGTCTTAAATGATTCAGAAAATAAAATGGGCATTCAGAGATTGGAATTTCAGAAATATATTTTTGAACAAGATTGCATAAATACAACTAATGAGGAAATTATTTTTAACTAGTAATTTTTGAAAGGTAACATGTGTCCAAAATTTAAAAGTGGTGTAATGAACAACTTACATTGATTTGGTGACTTTTTTTATTTGGTGACTATTGAAAAAAAACAGCTTAATGTACCATAAGTTTTTTTTTTTAAACCCTTACCTTCCTTCTTGGAGTCAATACTGTGTTTTGGCTCCAAGGCAGATGAGTGATAAGGGTAGGCAATGGGGGTTAAGTGACTTGCCCAGGGCCACACACCTGGGAAGTGTCTGAGGTCACATTTGAACCTAGGACCTCCCATCTCTAGGCCTAGCTCTCAATCCACTGAGCTACTCTGCTGCCCCTGTACCATCAGTTTTAAACAGATCAACATACTAAAGGTTTTACATTTATTGGTATTAAATAATTACTGTAATGCCTTTTTTGTTCAAAGATATTATATTTTCCCAAATTACATATAATAATAATTTTAACACATAATTTATGTAATTATAAGATCCAAATTGTCTCGTTTCCATCCTTCCCTCCCCCCTCTTAGAGATCTGTATTGTATATGTATTATCATGCCAACCATACTTCCATATTGGTCCTTATTGTAAGAGAATACTTATGTAAAACCAAAATCCAAAAATAAAACCATAAATAAATGAATGTCAAAGATAATATGCTTTGATTTGTATCTGACTACAATAATTATTTCTCTAACTGTGGATAGCATTACCTGTCATAAATCCTTCAGAATTACCCCAGATTTTTGCATTGATGAGAATAGCCAAGTTTTCATAGTTGATCATCATACAATATTGCTGTTGCTGTTGTGAGATCCATATTGCAGAGAGGGGTTCAAGCTGCAGAGGGGGGTTCAGGCTACATCACAGAATTCCATAGGCCCCCCCCAGAACTCTAAGAGAGGGGGCAGTTAAAGGCAGTTGGAGCCCTGGTATAAGAAGGCAGGTCACCCTGCTTGCTAGTCTTGGGTCTTGGGTCTTAAATCTGAGCAGAGGGATAATCAGGGTGACTCTGAGTTGAGCCATTCATTACCTGACTGCCAAGCTGTTTTACTTTGGTTAGACATTCAGCAATATCACAGTCTACCTTAGTTTAGCTATCTTGATATAGAAAAATAATATTTATAGGGTTAGAGAGCAGATCAGCCATTCAGGATACCTTACCCCCTTGGGGGGAGGGGCTGCTTTTGACATAAGTGCTTGAGTGTTTCCTTGACCTTATCTATCATTATACATCTCCCATCCTTCCCATTCCCATCTATCATTAAACCTTTATCAACTGGGAACACAGCCTAGATATATATTTTGGGGATATACTCACAACCTCCTTAAGCCATGTTCCTCCTACGCATAGCCCTGAAGTTAATCCTAATTCTCTGAGCCTGTGAGCTTCTAAGATATGAAGCTTCACCAATCCTATCCTGTGGGGAAACAATTCAGAGAAAGTTATCATCTTTAGGAGTTTAGCCTTGCCACACTTGCTATCTTGGCCCAGGAGTTAACAAGACAATTTGCCACCATTACCAATCTGTAACTGACTTTCCAACTGCCTAGTGGGTGGGGGAAAGTGAAGAAGCACTTTCACAAGATCCTGCCCCTCCCTTCCAGTCAAGCCTGCTTGTGGGTGTGTCCCTCCATAGACCAAAGGAATAGGGAGACTAGATTTCTACAGACCCCCTGTCATCTTACAGTTTCCCAAATACAACACTGTGTACAATGGTTTTGCAGTTCTGCATATTTTGCTCTACATCAGTTCATATAGAATTTTCCAGCTTTTTCTGAAATCATCCTGCTTATTATTTCTTATAGCACAATAGTATTCCATCACCAAAACAATTTGTTCACCCATTCCATAATTGACAGACATTCCCTCAATTTCCAATTCTTTGCCACCACAAAAAGACCTATAAATATTTTTGTATTAGTAGGTCCTTTTGCCTTTTTTATTATCTCTTTGTAATAAATACCTACTAGTGGTATTACAGGACCGAAGAGTATGCAGAGTTTTATAGCCCTTTGGACATAGTTTGAAATTGCCCTCCACAATGATTAGATCAGTTCTCAACTCTACCAACAATGCAAATATGTCAATTTTGCCATATCTTCACCATTTATCATTTTTCTTTACTGTAATATTGGCCAATATGATAGGTGTGCAGAGCTACCTCAGCATTGTTTTAATTTGCATTTCTTTAATCAAGAGGGATTTAGAACATTTTTCATATGATTATGGATAGCTTTGATTTCTTCATTTGAAAATTGCTTGTTCATATTCTTTGACCATTTGTCAATTGGGGGGGATATATACATACATTTTACTTAGTTCTTTATAAATTTGATGAATTAGAATTTTATCAGAAAATGTTTTATAAATTTTCCCCACATTGTTCTTTCACTTTTAATCTTGAATACACTGTTGTGTTTGTTCAGAAGCTTTTTCAGTTTTATAATGCAAATTATTGATTTTATAACCTAGTCATGCTTTCTATCACCTGTTTTATTATAAATTCTTCCCTTCTCCATAGATCATTCAGGTAAACTATTCCATGTTCTCTTTATTTACTTATGATATCACTTCATATCTAAATTATATTCCCATTTTTTCCTTATCTTGGTACATGTTGTGAGATATTAGTCTATATCTAGTTCCTGCCATACTATTTTTTCCAATTTCCCCAGTAATTTTTTGTTATAATGTGAGTTCTTATCTCAAAAATTGGAGCCTTTGGGTCTTTCAAATGCTAGGTTGCTCAGATCATTTACCTCTTTATATTGTGCATCTAATCTATTCAACTTATTTGAATTCTATTTCTTAACCAGTACCAAACTATTTTGATGATTATTGCTTTATAGTACAGTTCGAGATATGGTACTGTTAGACCACTATCCTTCACATCTTTTTTTCATTAACTTATTTGATATTTTTTATCTTTTGTTCTTTCAGAAGAATTCTGTTATTATTTTTTCTAGTTCTGTAAAATAATTATTTAGTAATTTTCTTAGTATGGAATTGAATATGTAAATTTCTTTATGTGGAATTATCATGTTTATTATATTAGTTCAGTTCCCTCATGAGAAATTAATATTTATCCAATTGTTTAGATCTGACTTTATTTTTGTGAAAAGTTTTTTGTAATTGTGTTCATATAATTCCTATTTTTGTCTAGGCAAGTAAATTCCTACATTTCATATTGCCAAATTACTTTAAGTGAAATTTCCTTTTCTATCTCTTGCTATTGTAAAGGTGAAAATTAATGATTGGACAATAATGTTATGAAACTATGTGGTTGCCAATATTTATTATATCTCAAGCCAGAAATTTATTTACGAAACAGAGAGGAAACAATATGGTAGATAAATGTGAAGGGGATAGAAAATTTATCTATCCTATCTTAAACCAGGCAGAGATTAATTAGCTCTCAACCAGGAAGGCTTGTAGTGAGTAATCACATGGCCTCCTCCAAGATGGAAACTAATCTCTCTAGAAACTAGGAAAGGAGTCAACCTTTCACTCACCCCAGGAAGTAGTCCAGGAGTCAGAGTCCAAGTTGAAGCCAAGCTCTGAGCCCATGATCCAAGCCATAATCTTCATCTAAGCTCCCTCAAGACTCTCTCCAGTCAGTAGACTCTCCACAAATCTTACTCAAGCTGTAGGATTCATGGGTTTTTAAGGTTATTTTCCTATCCCTGCCCCTCTTCACAGGAGCAAATCACAGTTAGGAGAATTGGAAAACAGTATGGGAGAGATTAGGTTTAGATCAGCATCTCACACCCTATACCAAGATAAATACAGAATGGGTGAATGACTTGAATATAAAGAAGGAAATTATAAGTAAATTAGGTGAACCTAGAATAGTATACCTGTCAAATCTATGAGAAAGGAAAGAATTTAAGACCAAGCAAGAGATAGAGAATATTACAAAATGTAAAGTGAATAATTTTGATTACCATAAATTAAAAATATTTATACCAACAAAACCAATGCAACCAAAATTAGAAGGGAAGCAACAAATTGTAAATAAATCTTTATAACAAAAACTTCTGATAATGGTCTAATTTTCTCAAATGTGTGAGGAGCTAAGTCAGTTGTACCAAAAAATCAAGCCATTTCCCAATTGACAAGTGGTCAAGGGACATGAATAGGCCATTTTTTGGATAAATAAATCAAAATTATCAATAAAGCTAAGAAAACTGTCCTAAATCTCTCATAATTAGAGAAATGCAAATAAAAACAACTCCAAGGTACAACCTCACATCCACCTGATTGGCCATTATGGTAGCAAAGGAAAGTGATAAATGTTGGAAGGAATGTGCCAAAATTTGGATACTAATAGACTGCTGGTGGAATTATAAATTGATTCAATAATTCTGGAGGGCAATTTTGAACCATGTGCAAAGGGCTTTAATAGTCTGCCTGCCCTTTAATCCAGCAATAACACTGCTAGGTTTGTACCCTGTGGAAAGGAAAATTGAATCAAGCTTTTGTCTTTTTAGCCCACTGAGATGGAGCAGACATCAGTTGGAATGTAAAGGGAGCAGGAGTGACAGTTAGAGTGAGATAAGAGAATTTCTGGAGAAATGGCTAACTGAAAGGTCTTTGCCCTCTGAACTCTGTTGAGTACGGAGTAAAGACCTTTTGGAACAGCCTGGCCTCCACTTCCCTTGCACAGAAGAGAAAGAAGGTTCCTGTTGTTTGAGAGCCTTCATTAGGGGAAGAATGAACAACTACAGCTGCTGAGAAGGGGCTGATCCCTTAACTTCAGAGGGCAACTAAATCTGATTTAAAAACTTCTACCAAAGACAGCCAAATCACAAGTTATATACAAATAATGGGAGCTACAAGTAAAAAACAGAGAGTGCCAAAATTAAAATCAAATATGGTAACTTTAGGACCCCTAACAACAGAACACACATTCTTGTTAATCTCAGAATGTCCAACCATTCAATGTGATAAACCCGAGAAAATCTTTCTATATCTACCCAAAGACTCTTTAAAACATTATCCATTGCTGTTCAGGGGACAAGTAGATGATACAAAAGACCAGAATGGGGTTCCGGGTTAAGATGGCGGCAGAATAAAAAGCAGCTCTTAACCTCTCCTGACCAAAACACACAAGACTTTTCAAGGGGACAAAAAAACAAGTCCAGACGAACGGAGGAACCCCACAACAGGGTGCAGCGTGGAAGGTACATGGAATTGGGACATTTCCATGCTATAAAGGGGTGAAACCGCTCTCACTAAATCGCGGGCTGAGAAACCACCCCACCCCCACCCCTACCACACACACCACCTATAGCTCCGAAGCCAGTTAAAAAGAAATAGAGCAAGTTTGGGGCACCCATCGAGTCATTGGCAGCTCCAGAGCCTGTTCCTGAGAGCAACAAGATTTGGGACCCCAAAAAGCCAAAGAACGCACGCAAACTCTGAGCGCGGGAGCGATGGAGGCATGGGAGGAGGCAGACACAGCCACAAGCTAAAGCTCTGAAACCCTGAGTGGGGAACCAGTGTAGACGGGTATACGACTGTGGAAGCAGCTCCCTGAGACTTGTAAAGAAACCCAAAGAGCCCAACTTTTGGGACATGAATCCACTATTTGACAAAAACTGCTGGGAAATTTTGAAAACAATATGGGAGAGATTAGGTCTAGATCAATATCTCACACCCTACACCAAGATAAATTCAGAATGGGTGAATGACTTGAATATAAAGAGGGAAACTATAAACAAGTTAAGTGAACACAGAATAGTTTACTTGTCAGATCTGTGGGAAAGGAAAGACTTTAAAACCAAGCAAGAGTTAGAGAAAATTACAAAATATAAATTAAATGGTTTTGATTATATTAAACTAAAAAGTTTTTGTACAAACAAAAACAATGTAGTCAAAATCAGAAGGGAAACAACAAATTGGGAAAAAATCTTTATAATGAAAAACTTTGACAGGGTTCTAATTACTCAAATATACAAGGAATTAAAGCAATTGTATAAAAAAATCAAGCCATTCCCCAATTGATAAATGGGCAAGAGACATGAATAGGCAATTTTCAGGTAAAGAAATCAAAAGTATCAATAAGTACATGAGAAAGTGTTCCAAATCTCTAATAATTTGAGAAATGCAAATCAAAACAACTCTGAGGTATCACCTCACACCTAGCAGATTGGCTAAAATGAAAGAAAGGGAGAGTAATGAATGTTGGAGGGGATGTGGCAAAATTGGGACATTAATGCATTGCTGGTGGAGCTGTGAACTGATCCAGCCATACTGACTGGCAATTTGGAATCATGCTCAAAGGGCTATAAAAGAATGCCTGCCCTTTGATCCAGCCATACCATTGTTGGGTTTGTACCCCAAAGAGATCATAGATAAACAGACTTGTACGAAAATATTTATAGCTGAGCTTTTTGTGGTGGCAACAAACTGGAAAGCAAAGGTATGCCCTTCAATTGGGAAATGGCTGAACAAACTGTGGTATATGCTGGTGATGGAATACTATTGTGCTAAAAGGAATAATAAACTGGAGGAGTTCCAGGCAAACTGGAGAGACCTCCAGTAACTGATGCAGAGCGAAAGGAGCAGAGCCAGAAGAACATTGTACACAGAGACCAATATACTGTGGTAAAATCGAATGTAATGGGCTTCTGTACTAGCAGCAACGTAATGACCCAGAACACCTCTGAGGGATATATGGTAAAGAACGCTACCTACATTCAGAGGAAGGACTGCAGGAGAGGAAACATATAAGAAAAGCAACTGCTTGAACATATGGGTCAGGGTGGACATGATTGGGGATGTGGACTCGAAACTACCACACCAATGCAACCACCAACAATTTGGAAATAGGTCTTGATCAAGGACACATGACAAAACCAGTGGAAATGTGCATCAGCCATGGGTGGGGGCAGTGCGGGGGGTGAAGGGGAAAGTAGGAGCATGAATCATGTAACCATGTTAAAAATGATTATTAATAAATGTTTAAATTTAAAAAAAAAGACCGGAATGAAGGTACAATATTTGAAATACCAAATGATATACCGGAAAGGCTTTGGGCTACACATTATACAGATGTAGGTATTCTAAAATCAGCAAGTCCAGTAAAAATAGAAGTTAAAGAATGAACACCACCAAAAATACCACAATACAAATTAAGTAAAGAAGCAATAGACAGAAGCAACCTGATAATCCAAAGCCTGTTAGAACAGAAAATTCTAATCCCAACAATTTCAGAAAACAATACACCAATTATGCCCATAAAGAAAGCAAAATGTGACTCTGAAATAAAAATTAAATAAAGATTGGTCCAAGATTTCCGAGCAGTAAATAACTCTGTAAATAAATTCCATGCAGTCTTTCTTAACCCATCTAAAATAATCTCAGAAATTCCAAGTAAATTTAGATATTATACCATTGTTTTTCTAAGTTAGTGATTCCCAAAGTGGGCACCACCTCCCCCTGGTGGGTGCTGCAGGGATCCATGGAGGCGGTGATGGCAACAGGTGCATTTGGAGGCAGTGAATAACTGTAAGGGGGTGGTGATAGTATGTGACAGGGGGCGCTAAGTAATATTTTTTCTGGAAAGGGGGCAGTAAGCAAAAAAAGTTTGGGAACCACTGATCTATGTAGTGCTTATTTTAGAGTTCCAATTGCAAAGGAAAGCCAAAAAAATTTTGCTTTCACTAGGAATGGGAATCAGATACCCTGGGGAAAATTATCAGTGGGTTTCTGTGATAGCCCGATAGCATTTTGCCAAATCTTGTAACAAAATTTAAAGGACATCCAATTCAAAGAAAGCAAAGTCATGCACTATGTGGATAACATTCTTCTTGCATCCCCACCTGCTAAATATTACCAAGACAGTAAAAATCTCCTCTTAGAGCTATATAAGAAAGGCCACAAAGTTTCCAAATCAAAGCTACAATGCATATTGCTTAAAGTTGAATACCTAGGATTTATCTTGGAAAAGGGAACCGGAAAGATTTCCAAGAAAAAGAGTAGGGGACATATAAAAGCTCACCGTGCCAAAGACCAAGAAACACCTGAGAGCTTTTTTAGGAGTAACATGTTTCTATAGACAATGGGTCCCAGGCTATAGTCAAATAACAAAATTCCTGATGGACTTAACTAAAAACACAGTCACGGAACCTTTGAAACTAACAAAATAGCATCACTAAGCCTTGGAACAGCTCAAAGAAGCAATCATAACACCTCCAGCCTTAGGTATTTCAGACTACAACAAAGAATTCCATCTCTTTGTACATGAAGCAAGGGGCATATCTTCTGGAGTGTTGATCAAGACTTTAGGACCCAATTTTAGGCCAGTTTCATACTATAGTACATAGCTAAACATAATTGAGAAAGGAATGATTCCCTATTTGAGAGCAATCACAGCCACAGCAACCATGATTCAAAAGTCATCTGATTTGGTATTAAGATAAAAACTTAATGTCTACTCTTCATACCAACTAGAGTCCATATTGAAGAAATGTCATTTAGAAGCTTACACACAGCAAAGATTTTCTCAATATGAGATTGTGTTACTAAGCAACAAAAATTTCACTTTAAAACATTGCCAACCATTGAATCTGGCTATCTTGATTCTGGATCTGCCATTTGAAGGGGAATCTTTACATAATTGCCAGGAAACAATATCATTAGTAGAAAAACCAAGACATATTTTAAAAGACACCTCCCTGATTCAACCTAACATTGAAATGTATACTGATGGTTCAAGCATGATAGTTAATGGGGAACTGTACACTGGATTAGCAATGGTAATACAAACAGAGACATTATGGTATGCATCCTTACCAAAGCATGTAAACACTTAAGGGGCAGAGCTCATTGCTTTATTAAAAGCTTGTCAAATAGGGAAAGATAAACTAGTCAATATTTACACTGATTCCAGGTATGCATTCTCAGTAATTCATGCCACAGCAGAGGTTTGGAAATATAGAGGATTTTTGATAAGTGCAGACAAAGAAATCACATATGCTAAAGTCATAATACAACTTCTTGAAGCCAAACAACTGGCCAAGGAAGTGGCAATAATCCCCTGCAGATCACACATGGGGGCTAAAATTCATGTGTCCTTAGGAAGCCACAAAACCACATTACAGCAAAATTTGGAGCTAGAGAAAGACCTTTACATCTAAGGAATTTCTCACTAGTTGAACAGGATAATCTAACTAACACAACAAAAGGGAAAATCAACCATGGATAAAGAACTTAGGGGCAAAACAAATAATAGGCATATGGTTTTCACAATTAGGTAAGCCAATCTTGCCTAGAACCTTATTCTATCATGTGTGCAGTGCAATACATGCACAAGGACACTATGGGACCCAAGCCATGATCAATTTAGTGAGAAGATTCTGGACTGCACCTGGATATACCATAAAAGTATGGCAAAAATGTAAAATTTGTATGTAGTTCAATCAGGGAGTTTATAAGACCAAAGTGTTAGGAGGTTGTCCCTTAGTATATACGCCAATTGAATATATACAAATAGATTTTATCAACATACCAAAAGACAAAGGATTTAGGTATTGTCTTGTGATCATAGACAGGCTGACTAGATGGCCAGAAGTTTTTCCTGCTAAAAAAAACAATACAGCATTTGTGGTAAAAATTCTATTAAAAGAAATTGTATGATTAAATCAAATTAAATTTGGGATTCCCACAAAAGTGTACTAAGACTGTGGAAGTCATTTCTTGCAATCAATACTCAAAGAAATTTATAAAAATCCAGGAATATATGCAACATATCACACACTATATCATCCCCAAAGTTCAGGGCAAATGGAGAGATTAAAGACATCAAAACATTAATGGGAAAATTTTGTGCAGAAACACACCTCAAATGGGCAGTCATTCTACCATTAGTTTTGTTCCATCTTAGAATGAGACCCAGTGGAGATATGTACATCTCTCCATTTGAGATGCTATGTGGACATGCAATTTGGCAAGGGAGGACTTGTAAACCAACATACATAGCAATGACAGGAGGAGATTGTCAATTAACAAATTACATACAAGCTTTACAATCAAGAATAGCAGAGTTGCACAAAATGGGCTTGATCCAACAAACAGTACCCCTGGATTACACTTTGCACAATATCCAACCGGGAGATAAATCATATGTAAAAAAAAATTCAATAAAAACTGGCTACAGGCATAAAACAGATAGGATCACATTAAATATTGCTTACTACTCCCAACAGCTGTAAAAATTGAAGGGAAAGACTCATGGCTCCACAGTTGCCACTGTAAATACTTTTGCAAGAAGCCATTTTGCACCAGGATAGTTGCCAGTTACTGAAGTCAGAATACAGAATGCAGGGATGGCATGAACTGGCATGAGACCAAAAAAGTCTGTTGAGATGAGCCTATAAATTGAGACAGATTTTTAGCTTCAGGGTCTCAATCTGGAGAAACAGTGGGAGGGTAGGCATCTCAGGACTGTCTCTTAGCTAGGTTAACTTATACCTCAGTATTAGTTACCTAAGCTGCTCACTGCTCATCCAGTGCTATCGACATCCAGCTTTAAATATCAACAATATACATATTTGCTACACGCCAACAAAAAGATCAACTCTGTTAAACCAAGACAACTTAAACTGAGCTAAAGCATCAAATAATCAGAGTCAGGACTTAGGCCTGGCCAAGGCAGTTTGCCTGGCAGGATTCAGGAAATCAGCTTCTCCTGAAAACTCCAGAAGATTTAATATAACTTCATTAGTTTGACAAGGTTTTAGGATTCATCCCTAATTCCTCTTTCCTCAGTATTTCAACCCATCCTTTCCTTAACCTTGTTTTACCATCATGAAATAAGTTAAAGAGAGAAACCTGTACTGACCTAATCTGTACTGAAGATTCCTAGGAGAAGTTGTCAGTTAAAACTTCTCCTTTACATCAACAAGTTCATTTCAAGTGCTTTTTGATCTTTTGTTATCAGGATCAACAAATCACAGTCAGAAATAGCATCTTTAATAGTTTAAGTTAATTAATGTTGATTTCATCTAAAGAACTAAGTTCATTTAATACTGACAGTTGGGGAAGAATATTCTATTTCCTCATTGGTCAGCTTGTAAAGAAGGAATAAATTGAGTGGTGTGGCTTGTCAGCTGATTCAACACAAACCACATCCAGCAGCAGAAACACTGAAGCTTATTTAAGGAAATCTCATTCACCATCTAGATAGGAGGTCTCACAACTTCAATTACAGTTTCATTTACTACCTTTTATACCACATAAAACCAGAAAAATCCAATACCACATCAATAGCTATTTCTATTTGACTGACATGAAGATTAAGGAACAATGTATATAGTTGTATTATATATAAATAATCTCTGTAAATAATGTATATACTGTAATTAGATTAGTAACATAGTGATAGCATCTGTAAATATGTAACATAGCATGTATATACACTGTATTTAAGATTAGGTTATAGATTAGACTAGGGACTTAGAGAATAGTTATAAGTATGTAATAGATTAGGACTTAAATTTAGACATAGGATAGATAGTTATATTTACAAATAAAAGTAAACTGCATTGGCGGATAGTTGTTAAAGTTAATTTTTATTGTAAAGCTGATGCTGATATTGTTTTTAATGGAAATATATATATAGAGAGACTAATTTGCAAATAATTATACATATATATATATGTGTGTGTGTGTGTGTGTGTGTGTGTGTATCTTTTTTTTTTTATCCCTTTGATTCTATTTCATTGTTTCTTGATTTCTCATGAAATCATTAGCTCCTAGATGGTCAATTCTGATTTTTAAGAACTGATTTTCCTGTCAGATTTTGGCTCTCCTTTTCCAAATAGCCAATTTCTTCTTGTATTACTTTCATTTCTCCTTACATCACTTTCCTTTTTTCTTACATTATTTTCATTTCTCTTCCCCAATTCCCTCTGCCTCTCTTAATTGGTTTTTAAGTCTTTTTAGAGCTCTTCCAAAATTTGTGTCAAATCCATATTTTTATTTTAGACTTTACATGTACTTCCTTTGCTTTCAATGTCCCCTTCTGTGTCTGTACCTTGCTCTTTGTCTTTTTAAAAATTCTTTAGAGTTAGGTGCTTTTTTGTTGTTTGCTCATTTTTCCTAATTATAGGTAAGTTCTGTTTTCTTGGAAGTTGGGGGTGCCCTCTTAAACTTCAGTCCTTGCTTGACATTATTCTCAGCTTATTTTCTGGGTCTGAAGGTTGAGAGCTCTGGGTACCCTCTCTCTCTGCTGTTTCAATTGACCCTTGAGAAGCTGATGGCTTAAGGACTTGCCTCAGGCTTGGGTGTCAGCTTTCAATTTACTCTGACTTTGATCAGATCAGGGACTGATAAAATTCTAGCCCCAGGCTTAGACTGAAGTTTTTGGTTTTTCTATATACTTGAGCCAATCAGGAACACCCTTCATTGCCCTGATTTGGAGCTCTGCCCTGAATTTTAGACAGAAAGATCAGTACTTAGTTCTATCAGACACCTCAAATTGTGTATTATGTTTTTATCTCAAGCCCAGACTTGAAATCCTGGCTTTTCTCTTGCCCTACAGGAATCAGCCCACTGGATTTGACTTTGGATTTGTCTGCACATTTGAAATTTCAAGTGGTATGGGTTGGCTTGTACCACTATTTGCCCAGGGAGGATCTCAGAGCCTGAATGTTAGATTGTCCTTAAGTTCCAAACCTGGGACAGCAGATATGGGTAGGGGTGGGGTTGGCTTGCTCTAACCTCCTTGCTACCATCTTTTGCTGGCTCTGCTTTTCTCTCACTCCAGTTCCCTAGATGATCTCTGACTACCTTTTCTTTAATTATTTTTTTTCACTCTGTCTCCTTGTTGGTTCTTTTACTCCTGTATTCATTTTGTGGTGATATTTTAATCTTGGTCAGAAAAGATTCTCATAGTGACACAGAGCAGCTCTGGTTCATTCCTCCATCTTGGCTCCACCACCAAAATTATCTCCAGTTGTTTTTTTTTCATGAAATATTACATATTCTCTTGTGTTTTCTTTCATTCTTTTGGCTTTTTAAAAATAGTTTCTTGATGTCTCATAAAGTCATTAGTTCCTAGTTCCTCAATTCTAATTTTTAAGGAATGATTTTCTTCCATGAGCTTTTGAACCTTTCCCCCCATTTGGACAATTTTGATTTTTATGATGTTATTTTCTTCTTTCATTGTTTTCATTTTTCTTCCCTGTATTTCTTCTTGCTCTCTTTATTGATTTTTGAAATCCCTTTTGAGATCTTCTAAACCCTGAAACCAGTTCATATTTTTCTTTAATGTTTTGCATATGGCCGCTCTACTTTTACTTCCCATTCTAAGAGCAAATATCATACTCTTCTTTTTTCTCCACATTTTTTTTAAGGTTAGATATTTTTTGGTGGTGGGGTGGAAGTATTTGCTCATTTCTCTAGCCTTTTTCTTAACTTTTACTTATGTCTTATGCTGTTGTTCATATCTTCACTACACGGTTAGGATGGGGCTCTAGGCATTGTTCTGGGCTTATATAGACTGGGCGTACCATGTAGACTGCATTGTCCTGGGACCAGGACATCACTGAAGGTTTGGGCTCTAGTGCCCTTGGGCTCACTACACTAGCTAGGCCCCATGTTGATTGCCTTGCCCTGAGGGTGGGTGGTGTCTCCATTTGGGCTTCAGCAGACTCCTCCTTTTGTGCCAACTCCAGGCAAGCACACCCAAGACTGCCCTGCTCTAGTGCTTGGGGCATCACTTCAAACTTGGGCTGGGGCTTGGAAATATAAGGGCTTTTCATGGGTTTATATTGCTGTTGCCTTGGGCAAGGTCTTAGGGTACTGACCTTGCCTTGGGCCTGGCATCAGAACTTTATATATATATATATATATATATATATATATATATATATATATACCCATTTGTTCTTTTACTTCAGTCTTCATTTTGAAAAGTTATTTTAAGGTTGTTTGGAAAGAATTCTCAGAATGAGTGGAGCTTTCTCTGCTTCTACTCCACCAACTTGGCCTCCTCTGCTTTTCCTATAGCAATGCTTTTGACTCAGTCCTGCATAAAGTATTGACCCTGCAGTCAGGCAGACATGAGTTCAAATCCTGCTTCGCACAGTTGCTGACTGTATGACACTGACCAAGTAACTTTAACCTCTTCCTGCCTCAGTTTCTTTATCTGCAAAATAGAAATAATTATAGCACTTACCTCCTAGGACTGTTTGAAATAGTAAATTATATATTATTTGTAAAGTAATTTGTAAAATAACATATTATAACTTTTGTAAATGATATAAATACTTTATAAATATTATTTCTGCTTCTACTCTCTTATTATTATTATTGATATACCCAGACTATTTAATGTCCATATGTTCTGAATTTTACATATGAGATCAATGCAATAATACTATTAAGAAGAATTCATGTGGTTTATTTCAGTATAGTTAAGTTGCACAGTAGAGAGTGTGCCTAGTCAGGAGTCAAGAAGACCTGAATTAAAATCTGATCTCAGCTACTTACTAGCTGTATGACCTTGGGCAAAGCACGGTAAAACTAAGCACGGTAAAACTGGGAGACCCTTCTGGGTAAAGATTTGTCTTTATTATAACAGAGAAGTCACAGGGCCAGAGATCTTCCTGTTCAAAACCTGAGTCCCTTGCCATTAACAATGACAGATTTTTAAAGACAAAAAAATGAATTTATAGAGTTTGGGTCAAGTCTTACAAGGGTCACTCTTGATGTGAGGAATAGTGTCTTATAAGTCATGGCCAAGTCAGAATACTTCAGTTTCTTTATGGGACATTCTGATATAGTATATCCCAACCTCCCATGAATTCTCTAAGGGCCCTTGACCTCCAAAGTTCCAGCCCTCTAAGGGCTCCTGTCCTCCATGGCCTTTGGGTGACCTTCTGGTACCTATAGCCTCTTATGTGAATTAGTCTGATATAATGTACATTATAAAATAGATTCACACCCTTATGACTAACATAATAACTCACTTATGATTAATAACACACACTTAAAATTACTCTAACAATACTCACACTTTAATATGTAACTCAAGTATTATTCTGAGACTGCATTGCTTTTTAAACATTTATTAATATTCATTTTTAACATGGTTACATGATTCATGCTCCTACTTTCCCCTTCACCCCTGCACTCCCCCCACCCATGGCCAATGCACATTTCCACTGGTTTCAACATGTGTCATTGATCAAGACCTATTTCCAAATTGTTGTTAGTTGCATTGGTGTGGTAGTTTCAAGTCTACATCCCCAATCATGTCCACCTCAACCCATGTGTTCAAGCAGTTGTTTTTCTTCTATGTTTCCTCTCCTGCAGTTCTTCCTCTGAATGTGGGTAGCGTTCTTTACCATAAGTTCCTCATAACTGTCCTGTGTCCTGTGTGAGACTGCATTCTTAATCTAGTTCCATATGCAGACTTCTGCCTGGGACTAAATCATTAGTATAAATCACAGTTACATTTTATAGTTCTAAAAAAACACACTCCAAATATTGGTTATCTACTAATTATTTATTTCCTGGATATGTCATTTAATCCTTTTTGCCTCATTTTCTTCATCTATAAAATGAGCTGAAGAGGGAAAAGGAAAACCACTCCTATATCTTCACCAAGAAAATCCCAAATGGATCATGAAAAGTTTGGACATACCTGAAAGAACTAGATTGAACAACAACATAGAACATTTCATGGAAACAATATAAGACCACCAAGGGTTTGCTTAACCTAAAATCTCTTATCATCACTAGCAAATAGAACTGATAATGGATTTCAAGTCAAAGAATAAGTAATTACTTGATGTATGTGTATATCACTAAGGAGTATAGCTCCATTGAAAAACACATTTAGGAGTCATTTTATGAAAATGATCTCTTGAAAACTTTCTTCAAAGATGAGTGCAAAATTCTTAATAGGATACAAGAAAGAACGGGGACTGAATGCTTTGATCTTGAATTTGGAAGTTAAATTGAACCAGTGAATAAAGAGAATACTTACATATACCTTTCTCTTTTCATGATTTAATAGCCTATTACAACAATTACATTTGTTTATACCTATGCACCGGTAGCAAGGAACTTCTGGACAAGATGGAGAACAGCTTGAGTGATAGGATTGTTGGTTACAGAATTTGGAATCCACACAGGGTGTCATGAGCCAAGGGCAAAAGTCAGTTGGGACCACCTCCATAAAGCCCATGGATTAAGCCACTCAGGACCTCAGTTTTGAAGAAGGGGACCTTGGGAATGGGTGGCAAAAGGGTAGGTAACCCATAGACCTGCTAATCCAGCATCCAAATCTCAATATCACAAGAAGCTTCATTCACCTTGCTAGTATATTGAGCTGAGAGACAATAATAGCACAACTTCTAAAGAAGAACATGACTATCCCTCCCTTTCTTTGGTTCAGGCCATGGACAGGCCAGACCAGGGACTGTGAGGGGGAAGAGTCTCCAGCCAGTATCAACCTACTGCTCTTACATACAAACTACCTTAGTCCCATAGACTTAGTATAGCATTTTCCAACACCTCTTTCCTTGTTCTGTTTTACCTTTCTGAATTAAAGCAATAAACCCCGTTACAATTAATCCAAGTGGAGATTGGCATTCCTTCCCAGGCTAGTAAATATCTACAGCTATATGGAAAGGGATTTATCAAATCTTACTCAGAAAAATAGCATTGTCCATTTAGCACAACAACAACCAGCCCACAACCAACCTTATCATCAAACCCAACCCCAAGTCAGGGAGCCAGAGGAGCTGTTGATCATTCATACAGCCCCTTGCCAGATACTTGGCTTGGGCACTGTTAAGAGGCAAGGGCTTGACTAAGCTGAACACCCATAAGCCCTGGTGATTACTGGCATATCTTGGTGATCACACAGGCAATCCTATCCATCACTCAGTCTTAGATTCTCCTACTACCTGAGGATCTAGGACCAGCTAGTCAGGCCCAGCTCATTGAGCTGGTGGTCCCATAGTGCCTTTAACACACTAAAAGAATGGCCGTTAAGGTCCATATAGGTGCTTCATCTTCATCTTCATAAATTTTATTTTAGAAAGAAAGCTTTGAATTTGATTATAATTTCTTTAAACTCCTACTTAGACAAATCCCTAGTTTTTAGATAGAGATTTGAATATTAGGCAGTGATTGAACTACATCAAAAATTTAAATTTATATGAATCTTTGATGATTCCTTGGCCTCTATGTGGTTGAAGAAAATGATAGATTGTACTAAAACTTTGTACTGTACTAAGGCTTTTGGGATACCTTGTATAATAGTGTCTCTAAATATATGGAAAGTAAGAATGAAAATTGGGGGAGAAAGTCAATTTCTTTTCAGGTCTCCCCTCAGATTGCACATTCTGCAGAATACCTAACCCCCTTCATCTCTCTTTGCTATAGCTTCTTAGGTTAGAGGTGATTGACTGCTCCATTAACTTCAATTTCTCTAAAGAATTTATTTTCAATTCATATGTTTCTGAAAAATGACCTCTAGGATGCAGCCAAGTTTACTTAGGTTCTCTCAACAGGTTACCTATGCAACATGAATTCATTTATAAAGGATTTTCAAACTTAGTTAAAGGACTATGATTGAACTTGATTGATAAGGCATCTTATTATTGTTTCTAAAGGACTCACTTAGCTGAGTCACATGTACAAGGGATGAAAATTATTCATCCCATTCAAAAACAGAAAAAGGCAAATTGGGCAAAAGGCTTTCAAAAAGAAAGCTGAGCTTTGTGTATTTGTGTATATACAGAGACTGGCATTAAGAAGTCAAAATTTAATTAATATACATACAATGTCAGTATTAAAATATTATTTTGCCTTGGTAATATGCATGACAATGATTCTAGGAGTCCAGAAAAAAAGCCCATAAATTCATGAAGCCCAGATTTTACCACTTCAGAGAATCTAAACAAAGATTAATACTTTCTCATTGTAAAGGAGAAAGAGAATTGATAGGTGTTCTGAGAACACACCATAAACATGTCAAAATTTAAAGAAGTAATTTTGAAATAAACTGACCTTTCTTTAAAAGGCATTTAGAAAATGACTGGATTTGTCTAACATAATAGATATATGGCATTAGATTTATTGAACAAAGAATGGCTTATCTCAGGACAGAGATTATCAAGGGCTCAGATACAGGTATGAAATCAAAAGAGAATCCAGGGGCAACATCCATAAGTAATCAATCAATAATCAATATGGAAGCACCAAACAGATGAATGTCACACTGATTTATTTATAGCAATGAAGAGTTTATGATACTAGTTCAGAATTAAGTCAATGTCATAAGGAATTTGAGAATTACTATCCTTAAGGAGCCAGATTTATGTTTTCTAGAGATTATATTTAAAATGTTACTATTTTGCAGCAGGACTAAAATAGGTCTCTCTAATAATTTCATATTTGAAGGATAAACACAGTAAGATGTGTTCATGGATATTGAAATTCAGTAAAAACTAATTTTTACTTAGAGATTAAAAATCAATTTTAAAGAATACAAGGTCAACATAAAACACTTCTACCTTCTTTCATATCTTTATCCATTTTCAGCACTACAGACTGTCAGCTATATCAGGAAGGCATTCTCCAGAGGGCAGAAGAGCTCAAGTGAATCTTCTGACCTCATTTCTCACATAGCTGAGTCACATATAGCTCAAGAATAGAGCAGTCAAATAGCCTCTGCATTCCTTTAAAAAAAGAGAGTCTAGTACCTGCTTGCAGATTCATGCCTTAGCATTTATATATAGGAGGAAGAAGAATTAGTGGGGTAGTAAGGCATGGAAGAGGAAATAAATCCAGCTCTAGACATAGGGTGAAAAATGGGACGGATCATGACACTCAGTATTGTGGTAGGGCCAGCCATTCCTCTCTAGAAATAGACATAAAGCTTCATATAGAGCAGACAAACTTGACACAACCACCAAAAGAAGATCCTAATATCACCCTTCTGTTCAAAAAGCCTGACTGGTATCCCTTTGCCAAAAGGGATCAAACCTAAGTTTCTTAGTTTAGTCTTCAAGGACTTGTGCAATCTCCTGGTGCACTACTTTTCCATTCTTTCTCCTCACTGTCTCCTATATGAAACTCTGTACCACCTATGTTTGTATCTTTACTTTACCTTGAAAATCCCTAGCTACTTTCCAATGAATATTTTTTTGCCTCTGCACCACAAAGCCTTTTTTTTAAGCTGAAGGAAATTTTGGAGACTCTACTCATGTTACATATAGAAATATAGTTTGAATTATATCTGAATACTATGCTATCACATATTTACCTTTGTAAATTTAAGAATCCTTAATCTGAGGTTTTGTGAATAAGAGAAGCTGAGGCAGCAATTTTTGAGCATAATCAATAAGTTAGCAAAGCTAGCAATAGGGGGAGAAAATATACCTCAATAAAAGGTTTTTCCTTCAATTAATTGCAGTTTAATTTTTAATTTTTTAACATTATTTAATATCTCTTTCATTTTTATTTTTCTGAATATAATATAATTTAATATAATAACAGTCACTAAACACCAACTACATGTCAGACACCAAACTGGATACTGAGAATACAAAGAAAAAAGATTATCAATTTGTTTTCTCAATGAGTTTACATCCTTTTGGCAGAATCAACATGTACCTATATAAGCATAGCATCTATGTGACAAGAGATTTGAAGAGAAATGTCTTCTGCTAAAAACAAATTGTTTCTTTTTTAATTTTGAATATTTTCCCATAGTTACATGTTTCATGATCTTTCCATCTCCGACCAAATTCGCCAACCCCCCGTAGGCAACACACAATTCTACTGGACTTTTATATGTATCACTGATGAAGACCCAATTCCATATTATTGATAGCTGAACTAGAATTATCATTTAGTGTCTACATCCCCAATAATATCACCATCAGTCCATGTGTTGAAGCAGTTGTTTTTCTTCTGTGTTCCTACTCCCACAGTTCTTCCTCTGAATGTGACTAGTTTTCTTTCTCATAAGTCCCTCAACATTGCTCTGGATCCTTGCATTGCTGTTCGTAGAGAAGTCCCTTATGTTCAATTGTACTCCAATGTATTAGTCTCTGCATACAAGTCCCAGTATATAGTCTCCTGGATCTTCTCCTTTCACTATGCATCAATTCCTGAAGGTCATTCCAGTTCACATGGAGTTCTTCCAGTTCATTATTCCTTTTAGCACAATAGTATTCCATCAGCAACAGATACCACAATTTGTTCAGCCATTGCCCAATCGAAGGGAATCCCCTCATTTTCCAATTTTTTGCCACCACAAAGAGCAAGGGTACAAATATTTTTGTACAAGTCTTTTTCCTTATTATCTATCTCTTTGGGATATAAACCAAGCAGTACTATGACTGGATCAAAAGGCATATAGTCTTTTAAAGCCCTTTGGACATAGTTCCAAATTGCCATCCAGAATGGTTGGATCAATTCACAACTCCACCAGCAATGCATTGTTCCAATTTTGCCACATCCCCTCCAAAATTGCCCACTTTCCTTTGCTGTCATGTTAGCTAATCTTCTAGGTGTGGGGTGGTACCTCAGAGTTGTTTTGATTTGTATTTCGCTTATTATAAGAAACTTAGAACGCTTTTTCATGTTTGTTGATGGGTTTGATTTCTTTATCTGAAAATTGCCTATTCATGTCCCTTGCCCATTTATAAACCGGGAAATGGCTTGCTTTTTTGTACAATTGATTTAGCTCTTTATATACATGAGTAATTAGAGCTTTTTCAGAGTTTTTTGTTTAAAGATTTTTCCCAATTTGTTGCTTCCCTTCTAATTTTGTTAGCATTGGTTTTGTTTGTCAAAAAAAAATTAGTTTAATGTAATCAAAATTATTTATTTTACATTCTATAATTTTTTCTAACTCCTGCTTGGTTTTAAAATCTTTCTTTTCCCAGAGATCTCACAAGTATACTATTCTGTACTCACCTAATTTACTTATATTTTCCTTCTTTATATTTTATTCAAGTCATTCACCCATTCTGATTTATCTTAGTATAGTGTGTGAGATATTGATCTATTTCTCCCATATTTTTCCCAATTTTCCCAACAGTTTTAGTCAAATAGTGGATTTTTGTCCCAAAAGTTGGGCTCTTTGGGTTTATCATAGATTGTCTTGCTGAGGTCGCTTACCACAAGTCTATTCCACTGACCCTCCCTTCTGTCTTTTCTCCAGTACCATATTGTTTTGATGACTATTGCTTTACAGTTCATTTTAACATCTGGTACTGCTAGGCTACCTTCCTTCACATTTTTTTCCATTATTTCCCTTGATATTCTTGGTCTTCTGTTTTTCCAAATTGAAAGGATGGGATTTGTGCAAGGGGGATGAGACAAAAGGAGCCAGAGAAGGAGTGACCAACAGTCGGTGACAGTTGAGACCAGAGGGAATTATGAGAATTCTCAAAAGGAGGAAGGAGGAGAAGGGCTGCCTGCAGAAGTTCTCAGGAAGAGGGAGAGAGAAGAGTAGGACATCCCAGCTCAGATATAGTCCTGAGGGCTTCCTAAGGATGTTTCTTTGGACATTGAAACCCTCATTCTCTGGTCAAATATTCCATCCCTTATCACCCAGCAAGACTTCAACCATAGAGTTAGCTAAGTTTTTGGACTCCATTTTGGGAGTGATCTCTTAGTCTCCTTTCCCATTACCCAACCTTGCTAAGAGATCCCCTTTCATTAAGACTTATAATTATAGAAAGGGATAAAAATAGAAACAGAAACAGAAGGAGAAAGGGCAAGGAGAGACTCTTGGGAGTGGGAACCCCAAAGGTTCCCACACTAGTGATAGACCCCATAGAAATAGAGAAGAGGGCACCCCAAAATCCCTCTACCCTTCACCCATTTCCCCAACCCCAAAATTATGAATAATAAAAGCCATTCATTAGTCAGATAGAGTTCCAGAGTGCCTGAGAGACAACAAGGGAGAGGGGAACCATGGTTAGGTCTGGCTGCCTCCATCTTGAAACCAGACCACCCTCTATGAAGTTGATTGACCTCGGGGGAGGTTTGTGTGTACGCTGACTTCATTCAGAATTGGATTGGGGTACCACATACCTCATCTTATAGGGAAGCCTTGCCCCCAACTCCTGTAGGGTGGCACAACTATCCAGGTCACCCAGTTTCTGCGTGATACCCCCTCAAAGTCTCTTAACATGTATATTTGACAGGAAGGGAGAGCTAGAATAGAGTCTCATCACATAGACTCTCTCTCCCTTCTATAATAACATTTGGGTACTGGCTCTTTTATTATTACAAAATGAACTTTGTTATAGTTTTTTTCTAATTCAGTAAAAATTTTTTTTGGTAGTTTGATAAGTATGGAACTAAATATGTAAATTAATTTGGGTAGGATGGTCATTTTTATTATGTTAGCTCATCCTACCCATGAGCAATCAACAATTTTCCAATTGTTTAGACCTAGTTTTAATTGTGTGGAAAGGGTTTCATAATTGTGTTTGTATAATTCCTGTTTTTGTATTGGTAGAGAGATACCTAAATATTTTATATTGTCTAGGGTGGTTTTAAATGGAATTTTTCTTTCTAACTCTTCCTGCTGTGATGTATTAGGAATATATAGAAATGCTAATGATTTATGTGCATTTATTTTGTACCCTGAAACTTTGCTAAAGTTTTTGATCCTTTCCATTAGCTTTTTAGTTGATTCTCTAGGATTTTTTAAGTAGACCATCATATCATCTGCAAAGAGTAATAGCTTGGTCTCCTCACTGCCTATTTTAATACTTTCAATTTCTTCTTCTCTAATTTCTATTGCTAGTGTTTTTACTACAATGTTAAACAATAGAGGTGACAATGGGCATCCTTGTTTCACTCCTGATCTTATTGGGAAGGCTTCTAATTTTTCCCCATTACAGATTATGTTTGTTGATGGTTTTAGATATATACCATTGTAAGGGTGAAAAGGGGGTTTTGTGGGTTCAATATATTAAAAGATGGTCATCAGAGGATTGAACTATTATCAGTCCTCAATTAAGTATAATCTCAAATCAAAATGGACTTTTATGGAAATTAATTCACATGAGAAGAGAGAGAGGAAGTAAGGAAATAAGAATCTATTCCACTAATTAATCCAGATAGATCTTAACCCTCAGCCAAGGGTTAAAGGGTCTGAGGTTCGGAGGTGAGTGGAGCAAACTTCATTCACAGAGTCTATAAAAAGAAGTTTCTTAATAGTAGTTCAGGAAGATTCAGTCTTTAAACTCACCACATGGAATAGTCTCAGTCACAAACCAGAAATGCTCCCTCAGGTCCCCTTCACAAAACCAGAACCCCTCTTACTCATTCAAGTCCCTCTTTTTAAAGGGGTCACTTATGTGTCAATTCCAGTGCCTTCCCTTAGCCTGTGTGTCTAATCACAATAGATGATTCTCATAGACCACCCAGGGTGCGGGTCAGTCGATTCTGATTTGTCACTCACTCCAGCACCCTTTGTGAGTTAAGACCTTCCAAGATTGGAGGTACTCTCACCTTTGGTGATTAAATCTAAAGATGGGCAGTGTAGATTTAATCTAATTATCACACCATTTATTATTTTTAGGAAAGGCCCTTCTATTCCTATACTTTCAAGTGTTTTCAATAAGAATGGGTTTTGCATTTTGGCAGAGATTTTTTCAGCATCTATTGACATAATCATGTGATTTTTGTTTGTATGCTTGTTGATATGGTTAATTACGTGATTGGTTTTGCTAATATTGAACCATCCTTGCATTCCTGGCATAAATCCCACCTGATAGTAAAGATAACCCTCCTGATCACTTGCTGGAGTCTTTTTGCTAGTATTCTACTTAAGATTTTTTCATCTATGTTCATTAAGGAGATTGGTCTGTAGTTTTCTTTCTCTGATTTTGGTCTGCCTGGCTTTGGAATCAGTACCATATTTGTGTCATAAAAGGAAATTCGTAGAACTACTTCTTTGCTTATTATGTCAAATAATTTGTATAGTATTGGAATTATTTGTTTTTTGAATGTTTGATAGAATTCACTTGTGAATCCATCAGGCCTTGGGGACTTTTTCTTAGGGAGTTCTTTGATGGCTTGTTCAATTTCATTTTCTGATATGGGATTATTTAAGTTTTTTATTTCTTCTTCTGTTAATCTAGGCAATTTGTATTTTCATAAATATTCATCCATATCACCTAGATTGCTATATTTATTGCCATTTAATTGGGCAAAATATTTTTTAATGATTGCCTTGATTTCCTCTTCATTAGATGTGAGGTCACCCTTTTCATCTTTGATACTATTAATTTGGTTTTCTTCTTTCCTTTTTTCAATTAGATTGACCACTACTTAGTCAATTTTATTTCTTTTTTTCAAAGTAACAGTTTCTAGTCTTATTTATTTATTAATTCAATAGTTCTTTTCCTTTGAATTTTATTAATTTCTCTTTTAATTTTTATGATCACTATTTTAGTTTTTAAATGGAGATTTTTAATTTGTTCACTTTCTAGTTTTTTAATTTGCATGCCCATTTCATTGATCTTTGCCCTCCCTTGTTTGTTAATATATCCACTCAAGGATATATATTTCCCCCTGAATACAGCTTCAGTTGCATCCCATAGGTATTGGTAAAAAGTCTCATCATTGTCATTGTCTTCAATGAAATTATAACTTGTTTTTATCATTTGTTCTTTAACTAAGTGATTTTGAAGAATCATATTATTTAATTTCTAATTAATTTTTGATTTTCCTATCTATGTGCCCTTACTAATTATTATTGTTATTGCATTATGATCTGAAAACATTACATTTACTATTTTTCCTCTTTTGTTATTGTTTGCCATGTTTCTATGCCTTAGTACATGGTGAATCTTTATGAATATACAATGTGCTGCTGAAAACAAGGTGTATTATTTTTTCCCAATTTATTTTTCTCCACATACCTATTATCTCTAATTTTCTAGAATTTCATTCACCTCCCTTACCTCTTTCTTATTTATGTTTTGGTTTGATTTATCTAGATTTCATAGAGGAAGGTTCAGGACTCCTACTAGTATTGTTTTACTATCTATTTCCTCCGTGAGCTCTCTGCCAGTTTCTCCTTTCTAAATTTAGATGCTATACCATTTGGTGCATACATGTTGAGTACTGATATTTCTTCATTGTCTATACTGAATTTTTCAGGATGTAATTGCCTTCCCTATCCCTTTTAATCAGATCCATTTTTACTTTGGCTTTATCAGAAATCATAATTGCAACTCTTGCCTTCTTTTTCTCAGTTGAAAGCCACTAGATTTTGCTCCAGCCTCTTATTTTTTCTCTATTTATTTCTACCTACCTCTTGTGTGTTTCTTGTAGACAACATATGGTTGGATCTTTGGTTTCTAATCCACCCTGCTATTTGGTTCCATTTTAAGGGTGAGTTCATCCCATTCACATAAAGAGTTAAAATTATCAAGTATGTATTCCCCAACATTTTAATTCCCTCTCCTCGTCCTGCCCTTTCTTCTTTCACTCTTTTTTCAGTTTCTTTTTATTTTTAGAAAAATTTTCCATGTTTACATAATTCATGTTTTTACTTTACCCTTCACCCCCTCAACCCAGCCCCCCTTAACCCCTAGCTAACTCACATTTCCACTGGTTTTAACATGTGTTGTCGTCAAGACTTATTTACATATTATTGATAGTTAACATTGGCGTTGTCTTTTCGGGTCTACATCCCCAGTCATTTCCTCATCAATGTAAGTGTTCAAGCACTTGCTTTTCTTCTGTGTTTCCACTCCTGTAGTTCTTCCTCTGAATGTGGGTAGCATTCTTTTCCATAAATCCCTCAGAATTCTCCTGGGTCATTTCATTGCTGCTAGTACAGAAGTCCATTACATTCTATTTTACCACAGTGTATCAGTCTCTGTGTACAATGTTCTTCTGGCTCTGCTCCTTTCACTCCGCATCAATTCTTGGAGGTTTTTCAGTTCACATGGAATTCCTCCACTTTATTATTTCTTTGAGCACAATAGTATTCCATCACCAACGTATACCACAATTTGTTCAGCCATTCCCCAATTGAAGGGCATACCTTTGCTTTCCAGTTTTTTGCCACCACAAAGAATGCAGCTTTAAATATTTTTGTGCAAGTCTGTTTATGTATGATCTCTTTGGGGTAAAATCTCAGCAACGGTATGGCTGGATCAATGGGCAAGCATTCTTTTATTGCTCTTTGGGCATAGTTCCAAATTGCCATCCAGAATGGTTGGATCAGTTCACAACTCCACTAGCAGTGCATTAATGTCCAAATTTTGTAACATCACCTCCAAGATTCATTACTCTCACCTGCTATCATTTTAGCCAATCTGCTTGGTGTGAGGTGGTACCTCAGAGTTGTTTTCATATGCATTTCTCTAATTATTAGAGATTTAGAATACTTTCTCACGTGCTTATTGATACTTTTGGTTTCTTTATCTGAAAATTACCTATTCATGTACCTTTCCCATTTATCAATTGGGGAAAGGCTTGATTTTTTTATACAATTGATTTAGTTCCTTGTATATTTGAGTAATTAGACCTCTGTCAGAATTTTTTGTGATAAAGATTTTTTCCCACTTTGTTGTTTCCCTTCTGATTTTGGTTACATTGTTTTTGTTTGTACAAAACTTTTTTAATTTAATATAATCAAAATTATTTATTTTACATTTTGTAATTTTATCTAACTCTTGCTTGGTTTTAAAAATCTTTCCTTTCCCAGAGATCTGACAAATATACTATTCTGTGTTCACCTAATTTACTTACAGTTTCCTTCTTTATATTCAATTGTTTCACCCATTCTGAATTTATCTTGGTGTAGGTTGTGAGATGTTGATCTAAACCTAATCTCTCCCATACTATTTTCCAAATTTCCCAGCAACTTTTGTCAAATAGTGGATTTTTGTCCCAAAAGTTGGGCTCTTTGGGCTTATCATACATTGTTTTGCTGACGTCACTTACCCCAAGTCTATTCCACTGATCCTCCCTTCTATCTCTTAGTCAGTACGATATTGTTTTGATGACTGCTGCTTTATAGTATAGCTTAATATCTGGTACTGCTAAGCCACTTTCCTTCGAGTTTTTTTTTTTATTAATTCCCTTGATATTTTTGATCTTTTGTTCTTCCAAAGAAACATTGTTATATTTTTTCTAATGCAGTAAAAAGGTTTTTGGTAGTTTGATAAGTATGTCACTAAATAAGTAAATTAATTTGGGTGGAATCTTCATTTTTTCTATGTTAGCTCATCCTACCCATTAGCACTCAATGTTTTTCCAATTGTTTAGATCTAGTTTTACTTGTTTGGAAAGTGTTTTGTAGTTATGTTCCTATAATTCCTGTGTTTCTTTTGGTTGATGGATTCCTAAGTATTTTATATTGTCTAGGGTGATTTTAAATGGTGTTTCTCTTTCTACATCTTGCTGCTCTAATATGTTGGAAATATATAGAAATGCTGATGATTTATGTGCATTTATTTTGTATCCTGCAACTTTGCTAAAGTTGTTGATTATTTCTACTAGCTTTTTAGTTGATTCTCTAGGATTTTTTAAATAGACCATCATATCATCTGCAAAGAGTGATAGCTTAGTCTCCTCATTGCCTATTTTAATACCTTCAATTACTTTTCCTTCTCTAATTGCTACTGCAATTACAATGTTAATTAATAGAGTTGATAATGGCCATCCTTGTTTCACACCTGATCTTATTGGCAAGGCTTCCAATTCATCCCTATTGCATATTATGCTTGTTGATAGTTTAAGAATATACTGTTTATTACTTTTGGGAAAGGACCTTCTATTTCTATACTTTCTAGTGTTTTCAATAGGAATGGGTGTTGTATTTTGTCAAAGGCTTTTTCAGCATCTATTTAGATAATCGTGTGGTTTTTGTTGGTTTCATTGTTGATATTGTCAATTATGTGGATGGTTTTCCTAATGATGAAACAACCTTGCATTCCTGGTATAAATCCCACCTGATCATGATGAATAACCCTCTTGATCACTTGCTGGAGTATTTTTGCTAGTATTCTATTCAAGATTTTTGCATCTATGTTTATTAAGGAGATTGGTCTGTAATTTTCTCTCTCTGTTTTCAGTCTACCTGGCTTTGGAATCAGTACCACATTTGTGTCATAAAAGGAATTTCGTAAGACTCCTTCTTCACTCATTATATCAAGTAATTTGTATAGTATTAGGATTAATTGTTCTTTGAATGTCTGATAGAATTCATTTGTGAATCCATCAGGCCCTGGTGATTTTTTCTTATGGAGTCCTTTAATGGCCTCTTCAATTTCTTTTTCTGATATGGAATTATTTAAGTATTCTATTTATTCTGCTGTTAATCTAGGCAATTTATATTTTTGCAAATATTCATCCATAACACCTAGATTATTAAATTTATTGCCATATAATTGGGCATAATAGATTTTAATGATTGCTTTACTTTCCTCTTCATTAGAGGTGATGTCTCACTTTTCATCTTTGATGCCATTAATTTGGTTTTCTTCTTTTCTTGTTTTCATTAGATTAACCAGTATTTTGTCTATTTTATCTGTTTTTTTTTCAAAATACCAGCTTCTAATCTTATTTATTAATTCAATAGTTCTTTTACTGTTAATTTTATTAATTTATCCTTTGGTTTTTAGCATTTCTAATTTAATTTTCATCTGAGAATTTTTAATTTGTTCATTTTCTAGTTTTTTAAGTTCATGCCCAATTAATTAACTTCTTCCCTCCCTAATTTGTTAATATATGCACTCAGTGACATAAATTTTCCCCTTAGAACTAATTTGGCTGCATCCCATAGGTTTGGGTAAGATGTCTCATCATTGTCATTGTCTTCAATGAAATTATTAATTGTTTCTGTGATTTGTTCTTTCACTAAATTATTTTGGAGAATCATATTATTTAATTTCCAATTAGTTTTTGGTTTGCCTCTCCATGTATTCTTACTAATTTCTATTTTGATTGCATTATGATCTGAGAAGGTTACATTTATTATTTCTGCTTTTTTACGTTTGTTTGCCATGTTTCTGTGCCCTATTACATGGTCTATCTTTGTAAATGTTCCATGTGCTGCTGAAAAGAAGGTATATTCCTTTTTCTCTCTATTTATTTTTCTCCATATATCTATTAACTCGAATTTTTCTAGGGTTTCATTCAACTCTCTTATCTCTTTCTTTTTTATTTTTTGGTTTGACTTATCTAGATCTGATAGGGGAAGGTTCAGTTCCCCCACTAGTATGGTTTTGCTATCTATTTCATCCTTGAGCTCCACTAGCTTCTCCTTTAGAAATTTGGAAGCTATACTGTTTGGTGCATACATATTGAGTACTGATAGTTCTTCATTGTTTATACTGCCTTTTATTAGGATGTAGTAACCTTCCCTATCTCTTTTAACTTTATTTTTACTTTGGCTCTGTCAGAGATCATGATAGCCACCCCTTTCTTCTTTTTCTCATTTGAAGCCCAAAAGATTTTGCTCCATCCTCTCATTTTCATTCTATGTCTGTCTGTCTTTCTGTCTGTCTGTCTGGTGTGTGTTTCTTGTAAACAACATATGGTTGGGTTTTGGTTTCTAATCCACTCTGCTATTTGCTTCCTTTTTATGGGCGAGTTCATCCCATTCACATTCAGAGTTATAATTATCAACTACGCATTCCTGGACATTTTGATTCTCTCTCCTAGTCCTGCCCTTTCTTCTTTCACCCTTTCTTCTTTCACTGTTTCCTTCTATACCAGTGTTTTGTTTTTAATCATTTCCTGTAATCCTCTCCCTTGTTTTACTTCCCTTTCTTGCCCATCCCTTCTTATTCCCCTCTTATTGTTCTTTAAATCCACCATGCTGAGATCCCCCCAAGCCCTCTCCCTCCCTGGTATTGCTTCCCTCCCCATCAGTCCCTTTGTTTCCCTTCTACTTCTCTACAGGGCAAGAATCAATTTTCTGCCCCTATCAATCTGATTGTTCTTCTCTAAGTTGATTTCAATGCACTTAACTATTGAATATTTCCTCTCTCTAACCTCTTTACCCTTAAAGTCTATTGTTATTTTTCCCTGTTGATCCCACAGGCTTCTTTATGGAATAAACATTTATTCATTTTTGTTTGCTTTCCTATTTTTATTATTATCTTCTTTCCCCCCCAGTTTTGTATATATTTATACCTATATACACACATACATATATACACATATATACATACATATATATATATTTATATATCTCTTGATATTTCATTCTATACAGTTTGTCCCTGTTCCCTCTATGTAAATTTCTTCTAGTTACCCTATTAGTAATAATAATTTTTAATATTTGCAAAAACCTTCTTTTTTTCTTGTGATATAAATTGATTGAACTTGTTGTGTACCTTAAAGAAAAGATTTTTTTCTCCTCCCCCATTCCCTTAATTACCTTATGTTGATTCTTTTGAGTTCTGGGTTTAGGCAGAAAACTCTCAGTTTATGTCCGGTTTTTTTCTTGATGAATGTTTGGAAGTCCTCAATTTTATTGAATGACCATACTTTCCCCTGCAATAACATAGTTAGTCTTGCTGGATAGTTGATTCTTGGCTGTAGAGCCAGTTCGCTTGCTTTCTGGAATATTGTGCTCCATGCCTTCCCATTATTCAATGTAGATGCAGCCAGATCCTGTGTTATCTATCCTAACTGTGGTTCCCTGATATCTGAATGATTTCTTTTTAGCAGCTTGCAATATTTTTCCCTTTGTCTGGTAGTTTTTGAATTTGGTTATAATATTCTTGGAAGTTTTCAGTTGTGGATTAAATGTAGGAGGTGATCTGTGGATCCTGTTGATTTCCACTTTTCTCTCTTGTTCAAGAATTTCTGGGCAATTTTCTCTGAAAATTTCTTGTAAAATGCTATCTAAACTTTTTCTTTTATCATGATGTTCTGGTAAGTTGTCTCTTCTAGCTGTGTTCTCCAGATCTTTAGTTGAATAAATGAGGTGTTTCATATTCTCCTCAAATTTTTAATTTTTTTTAAAATTTTGTTTAACATATACTTGGTGCCTTGTGAAGTCATTTGCTTCTAGTTGTTGAGTTCTGTTTTTTAAAGACAGAATTTCATCCCTAGCTTTTTGGTCATCCTCTTTCTGGTCTGATTTTCTTTGTAGATCATCTTTTGCCTTCTTTGTTTCATTTTCAAGCTGGCCAATTCTGGCTTTTAAGACTTTATTTTCTTGTTTTAGCTCGTGCATTTCCTTTTTCAAATTGTCTTCAGCCTCTCTTGATTGCTTTTTGAGTTCCTGAAGTTCTTAGGTTAATTGAATTTTAAATTTTTTAATTAATTGAATTTTGAGATCTTCCAAAACCTTTTTCTAGTTTGCTGGAACTACTTCTGTTATTTCTGTTTCATTTGCTCTCTTTTCATTTCATGGAAAGAAGCTGTCAATTGTCATTTCTTTTCTCTTTTCTTTTCTTACTGATGTTTTTCCCTTCCTTGTTCTGTCAGTTTGAGCAGATGTGTTTAATGATCTTTGATAAAAGATCCAGCTGGTAATGGAGGTTTGTAGTTATTTTCTCTGCCCTCTGAAGACTTCTTAACTGTTCAATTGTTGGGATTAATCCTCTATTGATTGGACTAATCTTACTGCTTTATCTGCTCTGAGGCTAAAACCTCCAGGGTAGGGGAAAAGAGACAAACAGAAAAAAAAACAAAAACCATGGGGTGACAAGAAGGAGTGTTTTTTTGCTGAACTGAGCTCTCCAGCAGTGGGGTCCCCCTGCACTGTCCTCTATGTTTGATGTGGTTTTCTTTCCTCTTGAAGTCCTGTGTTCTCTATCTCGGTATGAGGAAGCCAAGCTGTCTGTGGTCTGGGTTTTGGCTCTCTCAAAAGCCACTGTCTTCTGGGTATTTTTGCTGTGTTTCTCTGGTTTTCTTCTCCAGTCACCTCTCCTGTGCCTGTTTTTGATTCCCTGAGTCCAATGCTAGCAAGGCTCTCTCTCCTGACCAGTGCACCCACAGGCCCTGAGATTTCCCTGGCCTCTGGAGACTCCGCACAGCACATGGGGGAGGAGTCCTGGGATCCTGGGATTCCCCTTCTACATGGTCAAATTGGATAGTACAAGAATTGAAACTCTTTTCTTGGTGTACCTCTTTACTTCAATTTTTTTTTTCTTTTTTAAAATGTTTTTCTGTTTATGTCCATTTTTTCTTTACAAGTGGTTGGAAGTCTTCAATTTTATTAAATGATCATACTTTACCTTACGAGAATATAGTCAGTTTTGCTGGGTGGTTGATTTTTGGTTGTAGACCCACTTCCCTTGCTTTCTAGTATATTATATTCCATGCCTTCAGGTCCTTCAGTGTAGATGCAGCCAGATCCTGTGTTTTCCTAACTGTGGTTCCCTGGTATCTGAATGACTCCTTCTTAGCAGCTTGTAATATTTTTTTTTTCTTTGGACTTGTAGTTCTTGAATTTGGCTATAATATTCCTGGGAGTTGTCAGTTGTGGAAAAAATGTAGCAGGTAATTTATGGATTCTTTCAATCTCTACTTTTCGCTCTTATTCCATAATGTTAGGGTAATTTTCTTCTATAATTTCCTGTAGGATAATGTCCAGACTTTTTCTTCTGTCATGATGTTCCAGTAGTCCAATAATTCTTAAAATGTCTCTCCAAGATCTGTTTTCAAGATCTGAAGCTTTGGTAATGAGGTGTTTCATATTTTCATCAAAATTTTCATTCTTTTTATTTTGTTTTATATATTCTTGCTGCCTTGTGAAGTCATTTGCTTCTAGTTGTTTAATTCTAATTTTTAAAATTTGAATTTCATTCCTAAATTTTTGGTCATCCTTCTCCTTCTGGTCTGATTTTATTTGTAAGTCATCTTTCACTTTCTTTGACTTTTTTTCAACCTGGTCAATTTTTTGCTTTCAAGACACTATTTTCTCATTTTAGTTCATATATTTCCTTTTTCCAATTGTCTTCAACCTCTATTGATTGTTTTTTTGAGTTCTTGAGTCAATTAAAATTTGAGTTCTTTCAAAGCCTGTGTCCAATTTGCTGGAATTTCTTTAGTTTTGCTTGGTGTTCCTTGATCTTTCTCTGATCCATTTGCTCATTGTTCAGTTTATGGATAGGAGCTGTCAATTGTAGTTTCTTTTTCTTTTTCTGTTGTTTACTCATATTGTTTTCCTTCTTTCCCCCCTGTGATTGCCTGTAATCTTAGTCCTTTGATCATTTTTTTTATCTGTGGGTTTGGGCTATTCCCTCCTGGAAGGGCTTCTCTCTGCTATATTGACTAATTAAGTTAGTGGGACCTGATACCAGATCTTCCCCAGCTAGCAGTAAAAGCTAAAGATGTGCTGTTAGCTATTTTCACTGCAGTCTACAGGAGAGGGGTATTGGAGCTTCCCTGCCCACTGAAGACTTCTTATCTGCTGTATTGATATGATTAAGCAGGTGGGGTTGATCTGGAGAGCTAGGAGTGTCCTGAGATTAAGACCTAGAGAAAAAGGGGAATGTGGCAGTGCAAGATGGAGTTTTTGTTCACCCTCTCTGGGTTTCTCCACCAGCCACCTCCCTGCAATTTGTGATCAGAGCCATCAGAGCCTTTAGTCTCCCACAGCACTCCAAGACTAGTGCCCCCTCCCACCCTGAGATTCCAGGATCCACTGTAGACTCAGTACATTAGGTGGGGGAGGGGACCTGGGATCTTCTTTCTTTCCCCTCCCACTGGACAGTTCAAAGAATCCAGGGTTTTTTCTCATTTTTTTCCACATACCTTTTAAGTTGAGTTCAACAGGAGGATCCCCTAGCTCTGTTCTGTTGTTGGATTTGGTTTTCTGTCCCCTTGAAGCCCTCTGTCCTTGATTGGTGTTGAAGGCTTTACAGAGGTCTGCAGCCTTGGTACTTCTCAACTGCCATCTTTCCAGAATTCAAGTTCATCTTCTAATTATAAAGTTCTATCATTGGGTTTTACCCCTTTAACTTATCAATCCTATTGCTATCCTCACTTTGCTAACAGCAATCCGAAATTTCATGGACTTTGTCTTTTTCTCTAAATCTTATTCATGAGTCACCCCTATTGTTTTCATAAAAATTTGGGAAACATAATGGCAAAGAAGTCTTGGCAAATTTTTCATCATTATAATAATTCTAAATCAAACATTATTGGGTTAGTTTGCTGGAAGACCCATTCATTCATTCAATTATTACAAACATACTGTTAATAATATTATAAGTTTTAATTTTTCCTTTCATAGGAGTAACAGGATAGTAAGGCACATAGACACAGGAATAGTTAATTTAACAAAAATTATAGTAAATGGACCATAATATTTATTTTCTAAGATTTGAGGAGGCTTTCTATAGGAAGGTATTTCTCTGTCTGGTGGTGTAGGTGGTAGTAGTGGTGATGGGGGAGGGAAAAGGAGACATGTGATCTTACCATACATTATATTATGCTACTAATAACAGCTTATATTTCCTTTCCTTTATCTTCTTATTTGTTTCCTTATTCATATACATACAAGTAGGTAACAAGCATTTATTAATTGCTTATGATGTGCCAGGGACAGTGCTAAGCATCTGGGATACAAATATAATAAAAAACATAGAGATATGTCCTGCCATCAAGGAATCTACAGACTAAGGGAGCAAGACAAAACACAAAAGACATTCTAAATAATATGATGGGTATGGTGGTGGTAGTGAGAGCACCAGATGCAGAAGTTTGTTGTTCTAAGTCCTGAAAATCTTAATCACAGCTGGAAGGAGGTAAAAGGTTCATCAACCCCAAACCCCTCCTAAAAATTGGTACAGGAAGAAATCCACCAGTGAGAAAAAGGGGAAGCATAGAAGAGGATATTCCAAGGTGAGAGGATTACAGGTTCTGAGGGATATTTCAGGGTGAAACTGCAACTAGGGCATGTCGTTCAAGTTGAGAAAATACACAGCACAGATGGGAAGAATCCATTTCAGTGCTTCTTGATTCATGTGAAGAAGTAATCCCTAAATTATCACATTTATCACACATTTATCATGTGTTGATTTCTTGATATTTTTACTCAGTAAATACAAGGGGTAAATGAATGTTACCTGGGGAAAAAAGCTCTTAGGGGCCAATTATTGGAATTTATTTTAGTAATTTTATTCCTGAAAGGAACTGGACTCAGGGTATACATTTTGAAGGCCATAGCATAGAAATTGCAGAAATCCTTTCTTGTTCCTTCTAGCTTCCAAATTCTCCTCTAATGGCTACCCTTCCTTCTAACTGTATTTATTTATGTGCTTGATCTCTCCCCTTATTGGAAAATCTTTTAGGGCAGGAGTTGTTTTTGCTTCTCTGTGTTCCCATCACTCAGCACAGAGCTTAACACATAGTAAGGGCTTATTACATGATTTTTTTGTTTGATCTCTTAATTGACTAATTCCTCAAATCTGTGCACATTGGCAGGGGGTGGTAGGCTTTGGTAACCAATAATTAAACCATAGTTTTTGAAGCCTCTTAGAAACTGTGGTTACAGGTGAATAACTTCCTTCAGAAAGTATCATATTTTCTGCAATCTAAGTAGCTGCTAACCTGGGACATGGAACCAAGTGCAGTGTTTGTATATGTTCTAGAGCAAGGATTCTTAAGCTTGAGGTCTATGAATTTATTCTTAAAATAATTCAGTATAACTAATTTTTAATTATTTTTTTTACTTTAATAATTTAAAATTTTTTTGGAAAAACTCCAAAGATTCCATTATATCTCTCCAAGGATTCACGATGCACAAGATACCTAAGTATCCTTTTTCAAAGGATATTCTACTACTATGGGGATGGTATTTCCTTGAGTGAATGGTAATTAAGTTATAAAATCAGACTCCACTCAAGACCATGATTGTAGAGGCACTGAAATAGTTTTAGGAGCTTAAGTGGCTTCTGTCAGGGTCTATTTTTTAGCCTTTACCAATTGTGGATATAGTGCCAAACGCTCTGTTTTCAATCTAGTAACTAGGAGTTGCATCAGATCAACTTTCCTGCAAAAAATAAATTAAGCAAGTTTTTAATGAAGGAGATTCTTAATTTTTCCCCCCACAAGTCAAAGTAGACAAGTGACAACGGTTACCTAAAATTGTGGCATAAGTTGAAATCAACTGGTAGGAGTGATAAGGAGCTTATAAGTGATAAAATAAGATTATATAAGGCCTTTGGTTCAAATTCTTCCTTTTAATTTGATGAGTTTTCTATCAGCATTACAAAGTATCTATTGTGGAAGTAGCTATCTCTACCAAAAATAAAAATAACTAACAGTTGGATGTCCTATCAAATGAAGTTATAATTTGTCAGTCATGTGTGGGAGGCATGGTGATGAGTGGTTGGATTTAAGGACTGTGGTAGCCTTGGAGAGTGAGAGTAATCCTACTAGGGAGACTAGCAGCTAGAGAGAAAGAGTAAGATTAGGAGAAGGACAGGAAAGACTGAAGGCCAGCATGCCTGAAAATGACCAAGTGGAAGAATCACAGCACCATTACTGGGGAGTATGATTTACATTTTTTATGACAAAGAAAAACTGTTTTATAGAGGGTAAAATATTAAGCATTGCAACATTCTTGGGGGGGGGTTACTTTCCCACAGGAGGGTGTTTATGAAAATGACTTCACACATGAATATGACCAGGGTTGCTATTACAGATGTAAACAGTGATTGCTAACCTGTTCTTGGGGAAAGACAGGTTTGGTACTGCCATTCATGATATTACAAGGCTCTTCAGAGTGAGGGGGAGCTAAGGGTTTAATGATGACCTTTGGCAGAGAGCAGCAGTGCCTTTGTGTGAGAGATTAGGACCTTGCCAGAAATCTCAGGCAAGCATGGCTGCTTTCCTCACTGGGCCTCACAATAATTTCCTTATTTAATAATAATATTGCTAATAATATTTGTACTTACATGGCACTTTAAAGTCTGGAAATGTAAAAACAAATCCTACTGTTGAATATTGCACCTTTAAAAATAAACTTCCATAATTCTTATATATAATTGGGCTCTGGTCACCTTACATAGATTGCCTATAGAAATTCAGTGCTTCCAGAAAACATTCTAAAGCTTTGCACTTTATTCTGTGTACACACACACACACACACACACACACACACACACACAGAGAGAGAGAGAGAGAGAGAGAGAGAGAGAGAGAGAACAGTATCTATATTTTGAATAAACACATGTGAATGTGTATACATTCAGGGAGATATATATATATATATATATATATATATATATATATATATATAT
>NC_058132.1:234913002-234940511 GCF_016433145.1 Gracilinanus agilis | reverse complement strand
ATATTGAGCAGTGTTATTTCCTCATTGTTTATACTGCCTTTAATCAGGATGTAATGACCTTCCCTGTCTTTTTAAATCATATCTATTTTTACTTTGGCTTTGTCAGAAATCATAATAGCCACTCCTGCCTTCTTTTTCTCATTTGATGCCCAAAAGATTTTGCTCAAGCCTTGAACCTTAAAGTTGTGTATGTCCACCTGTCTCATCTGTGTTTCTTGTAGACAACATATGGTAGGATTTTGGTTTCTAATCCACTCTGCTATTTGCTTCCGTTTTATGAGCGAGTTCATCCCATTCACATTCAGAGTTATAATCATCAGTTGTGCACTTGCTGACATTTTCGTTTCCTCCCCTATTCCTACCCCTTCTCCTTAAACTATTTCCTTTAAAAGCAGTGGTTTGCTATTAAGACCCTATCCCTTATCCTCTCCCTTGACTAACTTCCCTTTGTATCCCCTCCCTTATTCTCCCCCCTTTTTGTTTTTAAAGGCCTTATGAATTTCCTCCCCCTTCTTCTCCCCTCCCTTTTTTTTGACCTCCCCACTCCCCTGTTTCCCTTGATATATCTCTTCTGACTTTCTGAGAAGGGTTAGATAAGAGTTTTATGTCCCAATGGATAGTATAGCTACTCTTTCCTCTCCGGGTTGATTACACTGAGAGTAAGGTTTGATTATTACCTCTTAATGCTCTCTTCCTCTCCTTCTTATAAAAGTATTTGTCCCCTCTCCTTCCCATGCCCTCTTTGTGTGTTCTATAATATCCTATTTTTCTTATTCACTCAAGTTTCTCTTGGTGTCCCCTGCTATTCACCCCCTCTTTCCCATCCCCCATGTCATCTTAGATTATTTAGTGTTCCACCCTCACCCTGTGAATTATTTTTCTGATTACTATAATAGTGAATACTATAATAGTGAATAGAGTTCACTACAGAGAATTATATATAACATTTCTCTACATAGGAATACTGATAATTAGATCTTACTGAGGCCCTTAAAAAGGCAAATTTAAAAATTATAAGTTTTCTTTTTTTCCCCTCTGTTTCTTATTTGCCTTTTCATGTTTCTCTTGATTTTTGTGGTTGGATATCAAACTTTCCATTTAGCCCTGGTCTTTTCTGTGCAAATACTTGGAATTCTTTAATTTTGTTGAATGCCCATACTTTCCTCTGGAAATATATAGTCAATTTTGATGGGTAGTTGATCTGTGGTTGCAGGCCCAGCTCTCTTGCCTTTCTGAATATCGTATTCCAGGCCTTACGGTCTTTTAGCGTGGAGGCTGCCAGATCCTGTGTGATCCTGATTGGTGTTCCTTGATATTTGAATTGTCTTTTTCTGGCTTCTTGTAAGATTTTTTCTTTTGCTTGAAAGCTCTTGAATTTGGCAATTATATTTCTGGATGTTTTCTTATCTGGGTCGAAAGTAGTGGGTGTTCTATGAATCCTTTCAAAGTCTATATTGCCCTCTTGTTGTAGGACTTCAGGGCAATTTTGCTGAATAATTTCTTTTAGTATGGAGTCCAGGTTTCTATTAATTTCTGGTTTTTCTGGAAGACCAATTATTCTCAAATTGGCTCTTCTAGACTGGTTTTCTTGGTCTGTCACTCTCTCATTGAGATATTTCATATTTCCTTCTATTTTTTCAGTCTTTTGACTTTGTTTTATTTGTTCTTGTTGTCTTGAGAGATCATTAGCTTCTAATTTCTCAATTCTAGCCTTTAGGGACTGGTTTTCAGCTATGATCTTTTGGTTTTCTTTTTCAATCTGGTTCAATTTGCTTATCAGTTCATTTGATTTCTGAGCCTCACTTTCCAATTGCAAGATTCTACCTTTTAAACTGTTATTTTCTTGCCAGATTTCTTCCATCTTCCTCAGAATCTCAGTTTTGAACTCTTCCATAGCTTGTGAGGAGTTTTCCTTATTTGAGGAGGGTCTGGATCCTTGTTTGTTCTCCTCCTCTGTTTGCTTGGTTGTCTGGATTTTCTCTGTGTAAAAGTTGTCGAGTGTTAAAGACTTCTTTTTCTTGTTGTTTATCTTTCTCTTCTGAACTTCCTGAGTCTGGGTAGCCATCATTAGCCCAGCAGCTTCTCAGCTTCATCCTCATGCTCGGGGTCTGTCCGCGGTCTTTTGGCTCCTGAGGTCTGAGTTCTGGTTTTTTCCAAGGTCAAGCCCCCTGGGGGACCCCCTTGCTTGATCCTCTGCCTGAGGTTCCTTTATAAGTCTCAGGGAGCTGCTTCCACATTCGTATACCTGTCTTCACTGGTTCCCCAGTCAGGGTTTCAGAACTTTAGCTCTTGGTTGTGTCTGCCTCCTCCCACGCCTCCGCTGCTCCCGCGCTCAGAGTTCGCGTGCGTTCTTTAGCTTTTTGGGGTCCCAAATCCTGCTGCTCTTAGGAACAGGCCCCAGAGCTGCCAATGACTCGATGGGTGCCCCAAACTTGCTCTATTTCTTTTTAACTGGCTTCGGCGCTATAGGTGGTGTGTGTGGTAGGGGTTGGGGTGGGGTGGTTGCTCAGCCCGTGATTTAGTGAGAGCTGTTTCACCCCTTTATAGCATGGAAATGTCCCGATTCCATGTACCTTCCACGCTGCACCCTGTTGTGGGGTCCCTCCGTTTGTCTGGACTTGTTTTTATGTCCCCTTGAGGAGTTTTGTGTTTTTTCGTTCAGGAGAGGTTAAGAGCTGCTTTTTACTCTGACGCCATCTTAACCTGGAACCTCAATGCTTATTAATTTTTAAAGTGGTTTCTCTGAAAGATATGCTTTGCAATGATGTTTCACCTGATTGGTTATGGCAGATATATTACTGTCACGTCATAAAACATGCTACTTCCCAGAGTTGATTAATGTTGACTATTCAGTTAGAGATGAGAAAACATCAGTGGTTTGATTTTAGAATGAAAATCCATTAGGAATTAATAATGTAATAATCTACAAATTCAGGGAAAACAGGTAGTGTACATGCTTTAAGTTAATGACAGTGCTTTTGGGATGATTTGTCCTGAAGATAGATTGATAAGGAGACTAAATTATATAAGCCTATTCAGACATAACAATTAAAGTCTCACTTATTTTTACCAAGAAGGAAGAACTATGTTTGTAAATCAATATTTAAATGACATAGAAATTGCCTGTGTACAGTGCAAAGTTTAATAAAGTTTGCATTAAATCTATAGCAACCTCTTTTCTTAGGCAGGAAGAAAATGGACTCAAAGAAGATTGTGACTATCACCTATATTGTTCTATTTTTCCCAAGATTTTTTTAGCTCCTTTTCTCAAGAGTCATATTTTGATCCTTATATTACTTTTTTCCTCTCATCATAAATGAAAATTGATGTTTGTTCAGCCACTAATATCACTGAAAGTAGAAGACCAAGACCCCTAACAGAAATACCCAGGAAGTTCCTCAAGGTCAGTCAATCCAAGCAAAAGAAGAGCTTAATTCACTATTATCTTTTTTGCCCTACTTTTCATTCTCTAGAAAACTGTAGCTTCCCTATTACTACCAGTAAGATCTGGTTCTGTATACTTGACAGTCAAAGAAACCATTATTGACTCTTCAGTTTTCCATTAACACTTTGTCTGGACCTCACTTTTGTATTTAATTCACTCATGCTTCTATCATAGTCATTCATATATATGCCATGGACTCGAGCCTCTTTTATAGCAAAGTCTTATTATATCTCTGTATCCCTGTAGCATATGGACCTCACATGTAGTGGACTCTTGGTGAATTTTTATTGAGGGAATGAATGAATAAATGAATAATGTCCATTCTGAATGTTTCTTGTATACACCTATAATTTATGTATTCTCTCCATATTAGAATATATACGTTTTAAAGGCAGGGACTGTTCTTGCCTTCTGTTCTGTCACTCATGCTTAATGCTTAGCACATAACAGTACCTGATAAATGCTTTCTGAATAACTGACTCACATATCTATGTGAAATGTCATTTTTCTAATCCAACTCCTACAAGCTCAGCTTCTATGATGCCTTGATTCTTATTTCTCAAAGCATGAATTCTATTTTTTGGAGAAGTGGGAGTGATTATGGGGAGACAGCAGCCCCATTTAGTCTGAGCTATCTCTGCCTGACTGTATGCCTTTTGTATGCCTTAGTTTTCCCCAACTCTCATAGTAGACAAGCTGAAAAATCTAGATTTCAGGGAGATCCTGGAATCACAAAACTCCACTTAGAATGAATTTTAGTGACCATTTGGTGCAAACCATACCCCCACAAAACTCTATGATATAATGGACAAATGGCCATTTGGCACTTTGCTTCAGACCTCTGATGTAAAGATCCCACTTCATTCCAAGACCAATGCCCTGATTTCTTCATTCTCGGTCTAAACAGAAGTCTAATTCTTCCATATTACAACCCTCATAACAATTTTAAAAATAGATATGTCTTGCCACCCATCTGAGAAAACAAAACAAAACAAAACTCATTTCTAAACTAAACATACTAGTTCTTCAACTGTTATCTACATGACATGAATTTAAGACCATTTTAGTTCCCTGCAGAAATGTAAATAAAACTGTATAGAATATAATGTCCAGACATTGCCTGACCTGGGCAAAGCATATGGAGCAATCATCTTAATACTGAATATGATCCCTCCCTTAATGTAGGCTAAGATGACACTAGTTTTCTTGATGATTAAAAAGTAACTATTTATGCATACTGAAAGTCAAGACTTTTTCAGATTAAGAGTTATATAGTAATCTCCCAAAATTTTTGTATGAATATTTAGTCCTATTCATGAAATTTCTTTTTACATACACATTTCTGTTATAGCATGCAGTTGTAAGAGCCATAAAGTCTAACTAAAACATTTGAGTGAATTAGCAGATTTATTAATACTTTCTAAAGCCAATGACCAAATATTTAGAGTTACACTGTAAAAATAAAGTATTTTGGAGTACAAGTACAAATATTCAGCCAATTATATTCTGGTATTCTTTGCCCACTGACTAGTGTCCATCAACACATGAAGTCTGAGGATTGTCTCTGGCTTAGAAAAATCCCTGTTCTCAGTGAATCTTCTTAAAGCTTTAGACATTTTTCAGCTTTTAATCACTTGGAAAAATGAAAATCAAGATTTTCTCCAGCTGACAGAATAGTCACTTCTACAACAGATCAGGAAGAAAATCCTTTTTCTTCATTCTCCAAATATTTTCTTACATGCATACAATAAAATAATAAAAATAGCATCTTTATATAGATGTGTTTCTGTGTGCACATATATGTGCATGCATATGTGTGTGTTTACTCTTTTTGATAAAAAAGACATGGTGAAAGCAATACCAGGAAGTCACTGAACCTCTGGAAACAACAAAAAGAACAGACAAAAAGATGCTGAAAAACAATGGTTGTTGTCCTATACTTCCCTTTCCTTTAACAGTCATAATCAAATAAAAAAAAATATTATTACTTCCATTTTGATATCTCCTACTCAGTACTTAACCCCTTTCAATCTAGATACTGACTTTATCACCCAACTAAAACTATCCCATCCCAGGTTTAACAATTTAACCCTAAATTCAATGGCCATTTCTCTACCTCTCTGGAGTTTTCCACACTGTTGACCATTTTCTCCCTTCTAGTTAGCCTCTGCTTGTTTTGATGCTTGTTTTATGATATAGTTTGAGATCTAGTACAGCTGTGCCACTTTTCTTCATTTTTTTCCATTAATTACCTTGATATTCTTGACCCTTTCCCTGAAGAATCCTATTACTATTTTTAGCACTATGAAATCATTTTCGAGTAGTCCAATACCAATACTGAATAAGTAAATTATTTTATATTGTGTAGTTATTTTAAATGGAATTTTTCCTTATATCTCTTGCTATAGGTTTTTATTTGAAGCATAGAGAAATGCCGATGATTTTTGTGGGTTTATTTTATATTCTGCAACTTTGATAAAATTGTTAATTATTTCAATGTTTTTTATTGATTTTCTAGATTTTTATAATCATACTGTAATATTATCTACAAAGAATGATACCTTTATTTCCTTATTGCCTATTCTAATTCCTTCAATTCTTCCTTCTCCTCCTCTTCCTCCTCTTCTTTGGTTCTTTTTTCTTCCTCTAGGAAATTTCTCAAAAATTTAGAGCCTTTCATAATGTCTCCTACCTACCTTTCAAGACTTATTTCAGATTATTCTCTTTAATAAATATTACTTTGCTGTGTAACTGATGGAATGACTGTGTAAAGGCAAAAAGAGAAGAGATGATATGTTGATTTTTGGAAACAAAGAAGATTGTCTCATAGCTAAGGTTTCCCAGCCTTGTGGATGCATAAAAATCAACTTAAATGGAGCAAAATGGCAACTTCTGCTGGCAAATAAAAAACTTATTCAAAATTAACTTAGTGATACAGTGAGAAAGAACTCTACAATATTTGAGATTAGTATTCACAATGATCTTAAATAATAGGCTAAATAGAGGACTTAGGAGATTTTATACTAGGATCAAAAATGTAAATATGATTTTGCCATTGAATAATAGATTTTGAGAACTAGAAGGAATCTTAGAAGTCTTCCGTTCCTCTTCTTTATTATAAATGTGAGGAATCTTAAGTCCACAGGATAATGTTTATAGTTCATCTGTCATAGACTTAGAATTGGCAGAAACCTCAATAACCATATGGCACATGCTCAATATTTTGCAAATGATGAAACTGATGACTAGCAATCCAAAGTTATTGCCCTAACAAAACTGTGTACTCAAAGAACTCATTGTCTTATTGGTGTAATTAAATAATATCAGTCACTCTAAATTTCTTAGATTTTTAATGTCCTCTAATTACTTGAAAGTTCTTATTATAGTCTCTATGCTTATTATCCTAATTCAAAGTAATCAGTCTATCAACAAGGGTTTTTTTTTTAATGGTTCCTATGTGACAAGCATTGTTCTAGTGTCTGGGGTTCCAACAAAGATTGAAAAATAAATCCTAAAACGACTAATACCTTCTCTCACAAGATATATTGTATTATTTTTTTATTTGTGTATATTCTTTTACATTTTCCATGTATTTCTATATGTACTCTGTTAAACTACAAGTTCCTTATGAACAACTACTGCATTTGATTCTGTTCACTGCACATTCTCAGATACCACCTCCTGCTATCTTACCAAGACACCTCTCTCTCTGTTCTTATTATCACTTCTTTTTATCACTTCTCAGACTCTTTTGATATCACATAATCCATAACACACACATTCTTTGTGTGTGTGTACTAATACTTTGTCCCAGGCTGATTACTCTTTCCTTTTTCTCTTCATTTTCACTCTTCTTTCTTATTCTTCTTCCTGTTCTCCTCCTTCTTGTTCTTTCTTGTTCTCTTTCTCTTTGGAGAACATCTTTAAGTAGGTAACTAAAGAGCTATACATACAAGAATAAAGAGAGCCTCTGCCAAAACTGTAATAATAAAGAAGAGCCAAGTAAGCAATATTATGATAGCAGGGAGAGAGAGAGTCTATGAGGTGAGACTCTTGGAGCTCTCCCCTCTTGCCAAATATACACTGGGAGACTTTGATGGGGTGTCACCCTGAAACTGGGTGACCTGAATGGTCATGCCAGCCCAGAGGAGTTGGGGGCGAGGCTACCCTATAAAATGAGGTATGTGGTACCCCAATCCGATTCTGAATGAGGGTTGGGTTCATGCAAGCCTCCCCTGAGGTGAGTTTGCTTCACAGTGGGTGGTCTGGCTTCAAGATGGTGGCAACCAGACCAAACTATGATTCTCTCCTCCCCCTTGTTGGCTTTCAGGCACTCTGGAATGCTACCTGACTAACGAATGGCTTTTACTCACAATGTAGGGGTTGGGAAAAGGGGTAAAGGGCAGAAGGATTTTGGGGTGCTCTCTTCTCTATTTCTATGGGATCTATCACTCAGGTGGGAATCTTTGGGGTTCCCACTCCTAAGCATTACCCGCCCCTTCTCCTTCTGATTCTATTTCTATCCTTTTCTATAATTATAAGTTAGACTGGAAAGGGTCTCTCATCAAAGTTGGGTAATGGGAGAAGGAGCCTAAGTGATTGCTTCCAAAATGGAGCCCCAAAACTTAGCTGACTCAATTATTGAAGTCTTGCTGGGTGAGATGTGATGGAAGTTGTGACCAGGGAATTAAGGTTTCAATGTCCAAAGAAAGATCCTCAAGAAGCCCTCAGGACTGGATCTGAGCTGGAATGTCCACCTCCTTCCTCTCTCAGTCCTCAGCTGGATGCCCCCTCTTCCCCTTCCTCCTCCAGAGACTTCCCAGAATTCCCCTCGTCTCCACTGTCACCAACTGTCACCACCTGTCAGCCACTCCTTCTCTGGCTCCTTTTTGTCCCATCCCCCTTGCACAAATCCCATCCTTATCCTTCTTTAGCTCCTTTTTGCCCCATCCCCCTTGCACAAATACCATCCTTACAGTATCCTGGTTTTGTGTGGTGGGACTTTGTCCAAACGTCTCACATAATTCATGCATCACTATTTCCTATTTCTATCTTATGTTCCCTCTCCCTCCAAAATAATAAATCCTTATCTTATCACTATACTAATTATCTATCTATTCCTATTCTAAGATAAGTTTTGGAGAGGTTGGTAGGGGAATGAGGGTTGCAATTTATATAACAATATTTATAGGGTTCAAAACAATTTTGTAACATGAAAAGTTTTCCATTGAACACAATATCTAAATTTACAGTCTAACAATTTTCTTATCCTTAAACTCTTCTAAGTTATTATTTAAGCCATCTATGATTTTAACAGAATTTTAATTTGTTTCTATTTTTAATGTATGTCTATCAAGTAATGCAATACAACTATCTTATTATTCTTAGCTGTTATCAAATTATGTTTAAACTACCTATGCTTTAAATGCAATGTTAATTTTTATATTGTGAATCTATTTTAGTATGTTAGTATTCTTAGTTATTTATCCAACAGCACTTATATATTTTATTCTTATGCTTTCCTTGCACTAGCTCCCTAAAATTTTTTGAACTTCCCTAGCACTTTCTGGACTTTTCCTATATTTAATTTTCTAAATTAGCTGCTAAATTGTTAGTATGCTACAGTATCTACATGGTTAGGGACTATTATTTACAATTCTACTCTACTTTTCCAAATTATGTTACAGGTATATATAAAATTTACATTATTTACACTATTACATATTTGTACAAGCATTAGTTCTGCATATTGATGTTAACCAGATGAGAATATCACTTGATTTTCTTATGTGGTTAAAATCTTATGGAACTTGCAACTATTTATATTGTACACATATATACATTTTGTATTTTCACAATCTTCTTATTTACATGAGGTCTTGACTAAATATCAGTTTTGTGTTGTGTTTTGTGTTCTCTTTATGTACTTGTGCATGCAAAGTACTCAATCTTGTTTTCAAAGTTGTCAATTTTCTTCAAGTTGTCTGTAGATTTCTCTTATATCTTGATGTTATGTATTTGTGGTTGCATTTTCCTTAAAGTGTGAGGTTAAATTTTATTTTTGTGGTATTGCCACATCAGTCTTACATAAATCATTTCCTTCTATCCTCTTCTTTGTGCAATTGTCCATTTTTGCAAAGTTCAAAGTTCAAAAGTTTTTCACAATGTCTGTTCAAGTACTCTTTTTACATCTTTCTTCTTGGTGATTTTCTTGATTTCCTTTTCTTCTCTTGATGCTTTTCCCCTTCTCTGTTTCTCCTTCACATGTTGTCTGTCATCATACATGTTGTCAGATGGGCTCCCTGGTCCAGATACAGGAACAGTGTGGATTCTGATGCTTTGTCAGTGATGAAAATCAGTTGTTTGTGTGTGTATGTTATATGCACTTCCAAATGTTTTGCAATGATTTGGGGTTTTGCAATGACTTGGCTAAGTTTTGTGGATTAATTTCCACTTACATATGCTATCCTTTTGGAGGGATAAGGTTCTTTATTGGTGGAACTAGCTTTCCAATATTGCTTTTATTTCATATATATATATATATATATATATATATATATATATATACTGTTTTCATTGCTATAGTCTTCTCTACATTTTGATTGTAATCCTTTTATATTTAGGCTTTCCTTTAGTTCTGTACTTTTGATGGATTAGTCATCCAGTACATGTATGAAACATAGTCACTCATGTCTTTACTCATTGCCTATGTCTGATACCCTGATTACTGGTACATTTTCTTCTTGATATAGTCTTTTCATTTCCTCTTCATCTTTAGAACTCATGTCATCAGAGTCTGTGTAAACAGGATATGGTTGTGATAATTTGGTATTAATTAGATCTAATACTAAAATGGCTTCCATATCCATATCTGCTAGTCGTTTTCTAGTAGCATGCTAGTCATGTGTGGTTCCTAATTTTCTGACTTTTGCTTTACTTGTAATCATTGGAACCTTTATATCTATATATTCCATGTCCCCTTCCTATTGTATAATGAATACTGTTTGTTCTGGTTTTGGACCCTCAGATTGCGATGCATTTTGATCTTGCAATGCATGTGTTTCCCGTACATTATTGTTTCTGTATGGCATTAACATGTTGTTATCTTGATTTTTACCCTGGCTTGACTGTATTATTTTATGGATTGATTCGTTTTTGTGTGTGAGTGATTCCTCTATTTGGTTATCTCTTAAGCATTTAAAGTTCTCTCCAGGTGGAGGCATTCCTGAAGTAACACAATCTTGTAAGTTTGGAAGTTTTTGAATCAATTTTTTTCTCAGTTTTTTTGGCTTAAAGTATTTTACTGTTGGGTTGAAGTTTGAATGTCCTAATATGTCAATGCAATTATTTTCTCTGTTAACCTTTTCATGTGCCAGTTCTCTTGGAGGTTTAATTGTGTCAATGCTTAAGGATAATTCTCTTTCCTGCCTAGTGGTCTTTATTGTAACTTGCTTTGCAGTTTCTTTCATATCATTGCCTGTCTGTGTGTGAAACTGCTCAGAACACCCATTTAAGCTTTTCTCTTGAACTGTTGCATTTGGATTTCTCATTAGTTAATATTTTTGTGTATGTTCTATCTTTATGCTATGATCTTGTATATCTGAAACCTTCTCGTCATTAAGTGTTGAGGATTTTAAGTTTAAATTTGTTGTTACTGGTACTTTGCTTGTTGCAATTTCCTTATCATTTGTTAGTGCTATAGTCATTATGTTTGGTTTAAAGTCTGGTACAAATGCATTTGTTTTTTTCTCCTTTCTCTTTGAATCATTGTCTTCTATCCCATAAATTCCTTTTTTGATTTCTTTTACATCCCTGATCATTTGATTTTCATCTTCTATTTGATCCCTAGATTTAATCTTTGCGTTTCCATGTCCATAGTGTATTTCCATGCCCAAGTCTCTTTTATCATGGTTTTTCTGTCTTTTCCCATTGTCACAGCCTTTGGGCTTTCCCTTATGTTCCTGGGCTGTTTCCTGGCATCATAAGGTATCATGATTTTTCCTGTTAGTACTTGGGAATAATGAGGTTTTGTGCTCTGTGCTATGTATTTTAGCGTAGTCTGCAGGTGAGAGGCATGCTGACTAGATGATCCACAATTGTGATCACAACATTTGTTTTCTCTCTTGTGAGTCTTGAACCCTAAAATCATTTCCCCAGCTTCGACAAGCCTGTCTCAATATGTTGAAGGATGTTAATTTATTTCTTGTCTTAACTTTTCAAATTTTCCCTAGGAATCAGAATGCTTAGCAATCGATTTCATAGCTTCTACAAGATCTTCCCTAGATCTTCTTAGGTATACTAGGTTTTGATGACTGTTTTATCCTCAATCTTCATAATATTGTGGCCAAGATGTTAAGTTTGTGATCCTATGGGTCTCCTCAATAAATTGTGCTTTCTCTGCTGGTGTAAATAATTCAGAAAGAAGAATTTCAGTGTCTAGAAATGTGGGATCAAAAAGTCTTAATGCTCTCTTAAATTCTTTCATGGCCTTGAAGGGATTTAAATAACAGGTAGGCATTCATTGTTTTAGTGTGTCTAGATGTACAGCAGTGAATGGCTTATGTATTTTTATATGGAAAAATCCAGAATCTGGCTGCAAAATTGTATGATCAATAATTGGTAATATTGGTAATGCTGGTGCTATTGTTCCTTCCTCTATTTTATTTGCTGTGTTTGTATGTGCCTCAGTTGTTTGCATTGCTTTTTATTTTGTCTCCTGCTGTGATCCCTTTTTCCCCTTTCAATTGAGTATTCTCTTCAAGTAACTTTGCTATCTTCTTTCTTAATGTCATTATCAATACAGTGCTATCATCCTTGTGTCCTAGCAATTTGTGCACTAAATTCTTTAAGGACCAATAGAACTGGAGGAATGACATGATGATTGCAATTGTGTTTGGTATGAAAGCAAAGACTCAATATATTTCTAGCTTCAACCATTGGCAGGAATCATATATTTTTATGATTCTCATTATATAGCCTGGTATTAGTATGATCCAGAAGTTATAAATCATAGTTGAAAAGTTGTATAGTAACGTAAAGATTCCCATAATGGTACAAATTGTTTCTCCCATTGACTTTCATTTTACCAGTTTGAATGTAAAATTTCTATGGTACTATGCCTTTAAATTTTCTTTGCTTGCTAAGTTTGTGCCCTTTGCTTGCTGTAGACAGGAGAAAAATGACTGCTGTCTGGTTCAAACAGAGGCTTTTTAAAAATTATATATATATATATATATATATATATATATATATATATAATTATTTAGGTACTTTACCTAAGCTGGCGCTGCCAAAATTAAAAAAAAATAATAGGGAGTCAGCAACCAATTTTATGATAGAGGGGAAGAGAGTTCAGTCATTTTCCAGTCTTCTGACACTTCATGACCCTATTTGCAGTTTTCTTTGCAGAGATACTAGAGTGTTTTGCAATTTCCTTCTCCTGCTCATTTTAGAGATGAGAAAACTGAGACAACGGGGTTAAGTGACTTTCCCAAGATCACACAGCTAGTAAACGTCTGAGGCTAGGTTTTAACTCCAGAAGAGGTCTTCCCAAATCCAGCCTCAGCACGATACTGCTTTTGTCAATCTTTTTTTCTCTTTCTCCCTGAGTTCTCTTCTAAGTCAAATTTTGTCATCCTCTGATCTAATAATATTAATTAGGCTTGAGGAAAAACCATGTCCCCGACACTTCTAGGAAATCTCAGTGTGAATATCAGAAACAGGTGGATCAAGATGGAGGATGAAATAGGGAAGGTTTTGATTTCTTAGCTTAGTGGTCCTCATTGAAATTAGAGTTTATTGATAGCTTGTACAATCACCAGGGTAACATTAGATTTCTGGGGTACATGCTTTCTTTGGACCAGCACTAAATTAATAAAATTTATAGAGGCCAGTATTTCCACTCTGTATAGCATTTAAAATTGTCAGGGAACTAATAATTCAAAATCAAGAGCAATAAGTATTACAAACAATTTTCAGAGACTTGAGTATTATGATATATGATGAAGCAAATTATCCATGTCCAAAAAGAGAAATGATAGGTTCAGGGTACAGAATGAGACAGATACATAATATACATTTATGTATGCATATATACACATGCATTTATAATATCACATAATGATATATATCAAAATATAGTAACATATTACATGTCTATATACACAAATATTTATATATGTACAGATATATCTCACTCTACAAATAGATCTAATTAACAACCATTGTATTTATTTCTTAAACAAGGTTAAAACAACAATATATTCTGATTGGCTATAAATAATTGTTAGTATAGTTTTACCTTGTTTTTTACCCAAATGGAGAATAGAGATAGGAGGGAGATAAAATAGATTTTTTGTTGATGGACAAAAATAATTTAAATTAATATTTATAGGGAATATGCAAGTCAATAGGTTAAAGTGTGAAGATTGCTTATTTTGAGGTTAAGAAATGGAATCTTGTTACTTTCTCATCCAATGACTACAGCCAGCTGGTAAGTGGATTACTTTCTTCCTGAATATAACCAACCTGAATATAAACAATCAGCTGTTAGGGATAGACTCTTTTTGGTATTCTCTAAACTATATTAAGTGATTTCCCAGTATATATTAGGCTGTTGGCAAGAGGTCAGAAAATACTGGAAAATCTGTCATGTAAAAATAATATATCCATGAATTGATTATTAATATAAATTGATTAGATACTCTGCTTTCTGTGCTTACAAAGTCTCTTCAGTTTATATAAGTCAAGTGAATCTCATTAGTGAACTTCCCTTCAGGGCCAGGCTCAAGGACAATAAGGAGACTAATGTTATATAAAAATAGACTACTTATTGAGAATATAAGGATGCAAAAGGATTTCTAACTCTAAAGGATTCTAACTCCACCCAAATAAAACTCCCTGGTTCCACAAGGAATCATTTCTCCTTTTTCCACAGGCTACACTGATCCTTCCTGATATGATTAACCCAAATTTTCCGTATTCTTCAATAAACTAACACTATTATCCTTATGAGAAGTATTTACTTCTTAACTTTGTCTCCAAGTTATAAAAATAACAAAGGCTAGCTAGCTGAGTCTCAGTAAGAACCAAGTTAGACTCAGCCTTAGCAGATTCCAAACCAAAGACCAGGTCTTTCTTTGGTCTTCTCAGAGATAAAACAATTTATGAAATAGCAATAGATAGTCACTAGTGTTTCCCAAGTTTGAAAAGGAATATCACTTAGTTCCTTCAGATTTTTCTCTTCTTTCCTTCTACCTCTGACAGTGAGGAGAGAGAGAAAAGATGTCACCTCCTCCCAGCCCTCTGAGAGAGCCCAACTGCCACTCCCAGAGAATAACCACCACACCCAGAGAGAATAACTGCCACAGAAAAACTGTTATACCTCCCCTACATAGTCAACATTTGAAACTGACACTCTGTCTCAGATCTATTCCAAACTCTAATTCTTGCTCAAGCCAGCTTCTTTACTTATTATCGCTAAACTAATATAACAAGACTTAATTTCTAATATCATCCTTATAGTCACAACTTAGTCCAAGGTCCAAGATTAGAACCAATATAAACTCATTGCTGAATAAGCATAGCCAACTTGTTAGGTATATCTACCTAATTTAATGAATTCCAGATTAGTGCAGTAAACTCTTCAAAACTGATCAACTTGGACAGAAATATTTTTATCAAGCTTTGGCTTAAACTTGAGAAGAAGCTGATATATTCTGAGCCTAATGTTTATGTTGACTGGTAGTCATGGATCATAAGGGATTTTAGAAATTATATAATCAAGTGTTCTCATTTTACTAAGGAGAATCAAAGAGAGAAAGTCTTGAGTATCTGATAAAACTCCTTAAAATGGGGCAATTGTCTAGGATAGATAATGGCCCAATGAGTCTCTGGACCTTGGAAACACACACAAAATATTTCAATCTATTTTATTGGAAATCCCTGTGAAGAATAAAAGCCTATTCACAACTTCTATTGGTAATTCTTATTTGATTTTCATAGTATCCTTGGGAGGTAGGCAGAACAGAAAGTATAATTTGTTTATAGATGTGGAAACTGAGACTTCAAGAGTTTTATATCACTTATCCACAACCATATAAGAAAGAAAAAAGTTGTGAATGAACAAAACATTTACCATTCCATAAAAGCCTGGATAGATATATTATTGCACTGAAAAGATTTCTGAATCTATTTTTTCTCATGATATCTCGTGAAGTATTTTTTTTCTAATAGTTCACTCTCATTTTATCTCCATCTATGTTACAAAATCAAATGTGTATAACTTTATTTGATGCTTCTTTTTGTTGGTATTTGAGTAAAGAATATAACCAAAAAAATCTAAATAAAGTTCTTTCCCAGTAGCTCTAAAAATTATCTCATTAATCTCCACTTTGTCTCTGTCAGACAGGTAGGCAGGTACTATAGATAATCCTCCTCTTTTAATGGACTCTAGGTCCCTCTGTGGTTAAATAGCCATTTTAAGTCTAGAACTCTGTCATGTGTAGTGTTCCATGGTGTGCAGATATCAAACATTGTGCTGTTTAAGGTATTTTATTTATGTTAAAAGTACTGATTATTTCTCAGATCAGGCCAGTAAATGACACTTTATTTCCTTGTATGTACTTAGTTTCTGCTTATTCCTCCTTAATTTGCTGCACCCAAAAACCATAATAATATTTTCCTTGTTTTTCTACATACTACATATCCTTTTAATTTTAGATTTTAGAATTAGACCAGGAAGGAACTTTAGAAGTAATATAGTAAGTCTCCTCTTACTTTACAAAAGGATAAATTGAGGCCTAGCAAGATGAAGTGAAATGTTCAGTTGCACAAATTAAGTAGCAGAACCTAGACTTGAACCAATTTCATCTTTCCTAAAACCAGTGTGATATTCCTTGAAGTACACATCAAAACAATTTTTCATTCCATCATTATTGCTTTGATTTTTTCGAGGTACTCTGCTTTATTTTATTTCTTTACCAAGCATTTTTCATATTTCCTCAAGCTATAAGAACTATGACCCCAATTTCTAAGTGCCTTTTTGATTGATATCCAATCCATTGGATGACTTCATCTGATGCTATTGACAAAAAAGAAGGTTGATGTGTGTTTCTCTATTGATCTTCTTCCTGACATTAATAAAAATAAATAGGGTTCAGTGCATTCAAATTTCATTGTCTACTGGAAAAAGGAAGTAGGCTCTGTTTGTTCTCTAGAATGAACAGGCCATAAAAATGGATTTTTCAAAACAGCTTTTCCCTCCTTAGTAACTAGACCTCGAGTTGATTGGTCTGCCAGGTTTTTATAGTTTTCTAGCAATTGACTTGGCTTCTATTTATATTTCCCTCAATCACCAAATAATTATATGCTAATTTTGTCATAAAGTCCAGCTTCTTTATAGCAAATATCCCTTTTTAGACCTACCATTAGAACTACACTAATGATGAAAGGTACTAAAGATTCACAGAAAAGGATGTGAAATAGCAACCATGAATTAACATGTCCTAGTACAACTCCAATAAGAGTATTTTACAAGATACTAAGCATCCAAGTGAAAACTAATTTAACTCATCATATATATATGTATATTTAAATTTGTATGTATATTTCATATGTATGTATATTTAAATTCAGGTAAATAAAGTATGGATTTTAAAAGTTTTAATAATTATCTTATTATAGAATTAACAAACCTTAAAAATAATAGCTTCTCCATTTATGATATTTTATTTTTGTTTTTGTAACATTTTTGAGGTCTATTCATAGATTTTCTAGCATTTTCCAAATCCATGGACAGGTTTTTACTAAACCATATCATAAATTATAAAGTACTGCTACCAAGCAAAGTTGACAACTTAAGTCACCAAAGGAATAATACCTAAATAAATTGTGGTACATGAATTTAAAGGAGTATTATTATACTGTAAAAATAAATAAGATGAATATTGAAACAAAATGAAATAAAGGAAACAATATGCATGATGACTAATATAATGTAAAATAAGCACATAAATAATTTGAAAATGAAGTGTGACTGCATGAAAAGAAATGAGTAGGTTAATTTAAAAAATATAGGAAGACACATGAAAGTATGTACAGTGAAATAAGCAAAACCAAGAGCACATACATATATATATATATAGAGAGAGAGATACAAAAAAATCTTTTGAAGAATTATTGTGAATATCCACCTCCAGAGAAAGAAGTATAAATAGAAACATTCATGACATAGTTTCTAATAAATAAATAAATTTTAATGAAAATTGTGAAATTAAAAATAACAAACTTTTCCCCCAAAGATGAAAGATAAGAGGACAACTCCTGAAATTTCTTAGAAATAGTAGGAGATCCAAGGATGTGGGATATTGTATATCTTTTCATATTTTTGATATATTAATTGGTTTTACTGTTCTTTTTCTTGCCTTTTTATTTAAAAGAAAAAAAACCTGTTATATGTGAAACTCTGAGGCAGAGTATTGTGGATGAGAAAACTAAAGATATCAAAAAAACATTTATTTAAAAATAGTTATTAAGGGCATAAAAATAAATGGTATGTAGAGTTTAGAAGGAAAAACTAGGGGAAAATAAGGGATATATATTTTTTAATATTCAAATAAAATCAAGGCAATTAAGACTAGAAGAGATGAATGGTAATTCCTGCAGGCCAGATCCAATCTGCTACCTATTTTTGTATAGCTTATGAGCTAAGAAAATTAAAAAAAAATTTAGTTTGTGGGCTATATAAAAACAGATGGAAGGCCAGATTTGGCCTGCAGGCCATTTTTCACTCTGTACTCTAATTCACTCTTCTTTCTGAGGAAACAAATAAAAAGAAAAAATTAATTTTATTTAAGGAATATAACATTTTGCCCAAATAATGCACTCAGAATCCAGGATATATTATACTTATGTAATAAGTTAAATATATTTTTGATAGTGTCATTATTTATACATTGGTATAACATTTCATGCAATGAATGAATGATATATGTGTATAATACTTATACAGATGGTTAGTCTGATACCTTCTTTAAAATGCTGGCTTTGGAAGGAGTTCTTTACTCTGCATTCTCGCATGCCAATGAGATGACCAGAGTTTGTTGAGGATATTTATGAAATGTGAGTTCTGAAGTTACTATAATATGGAAGGATGACGAGTTCCACAATGTTTAAGTCTCTTGGGAATATAATTGAATCAATTAAATGTCCCAGACCTAGTAAGGGTATGAAGAGAGGGCTGTCCTAAGAGTCTTCTTTGTAGAGATGCTTTTGAAGGACTTTTTAAAATCTTCACGTAAAGGGCCAGAAAAAAGTGGAGTGTCAATAATGGATTAGAATGGATGGGAGCATATTGGACCTGTCTGGACATATCTGGACTTGAATTGACCTAGATTGGAGATTGGATTGGTTTATACTAGATTAAACCAGATTGAACTATTTGTATAATTTATACCACATTGAATTGAATGACCACTTAGAACCACTTCAAACCAGATTGAATCTAATTGAAATTATAGGAAAGTGGTATAGGTGAATTAATATAATGACTTGAATTGAAGAAGCAATCATAAATGAAATTATGTAAAGAAAATGTAGTATTTTGTCATTGTATAAAAAAGTCAAAGATTTAATTTTTGACAAGGGAAATTTTGAAAAAGCAAAGAAACATTGAAGAAGAAGAAATATAATGCCTAGAACTGAAGGGTAAAAGACAAGGAGCTGAATGAGAATCAAATAAACTTCAGAGGTATGAGAAGGCTTTGAGAGAAAGAATTCAAGAACTTGAACTGATGAAGAATTCAAATAAAACAAATTTATTTCTTCAATATGACAGTCCTTCTTATATAAGAGGCTTTCAGGTGGATGGAGGATTAGACATTATTTATTTGTATCAAGTGAGGGAAGAACCAGGCCATCAAGTAAAAGCTACATGACACAAATTAAAGCTTGCTGTGAAGGAAAGCTCCCTATTTATTGGAGATATACAAAAATGAAATTATCTGTCTTAGGGTCAGGCATTCCCTTTCATTGGAAGACTTTGAGCTAAAGCTGTATTGGCACTTGTCACATATACTATAGTGAGATTTTTTTTATAGTGGGAACTCTTTAAGGTAGAATGGTGTGGCTACTAAAATTCCTTCTAAAATTCTGTGAACGTATGATTTTAGTAAAAAGAGAAAGACATTAAAATTGTATTAAGTTGCCTCTGATTACTTTTAACTCTGGTATTTGGGGATATGGTGAATAAAAGCACTACTCTGAAGAAAATAAGGTGGAAGATATTACTGAAATTCTGTGAGTAAATGCTACAATGCGAGTCCATCCTTAAAGCAGTCAACAAGCTCATACTAAAATATAAATTTTGATCAAAGGTGTATATTAATATTTTAAGCACTCATTTCATTTCCACTAACTTTCCAAATATCTAAAATAAAATTCTATAATAATAAGAGTGCTCCCTTATAATCATCATAACGGTTCTTATCATGAGTAATATAATTTTCTACATTTGTAATTCTATTGACATGAACAGATTAGAAATATTTCATGACTATTTAGTAAGTCCACAGTGAGCCAGAAATGCATATTTGAATATTTGAATTTTTGCTTGGCAGGTGGAAGGTTTTTTTTTTTGAAGCTTCAGGTAGAAAAAATTCTAACATTAAATAATAGATTTTTCAAAGATTCCAGAGTACCCATTAGCTTAACCATTGTTATCTATAGTTTTACTCTCAGTTAATGGGAGACTAAGTAAGAAATAAGGACAAGAAATGTGTTTCTGATTTAAACTTGGCCTCAATTAAATCTTGAAAGACCAGAGAGACCACAGTATGATTTATTACAGGGTGAAAGTAGGACAAAGGTCACCAGTTATGTGTGTGTGTGTGTGTGTGTGTTTGTCTTCTTCAGCCAATCTGGCCTTTTTAATTATCAGAGAAAAAGAGGATTATGATGGAGAGAGGCTGTGAGCAGTTTATTCACTGCAATTTCATCAATCTCCTTTTCCATTTGAAGATGTGGAGACTTGGGAATTCTTGCCTTTACCAGGTGCCAAAAATTGAAATAAGTTTCTAAACATAAGTCAGATGAGAATTGAATTAAGAGATAGAGTTAAGAACTGGGAAATTTAAAGAACAGACAAGATCATAGCCTGGGTACCTATTTTGTGAATACTGTGGGTGAAGGCAAAAGATTAGTCAGTGGTTAAAATAGCTAAGTAGAAGATCTTTACATTTTTTTAGGCTTATGACATTGGAGAAGTTCCTTAACCTCTCTATGGCTCCATATATTCATTGGTAAAATAAAATTATTGAGCTAGCATACTTTTACAATCTTTTATAGCTCTAGATTTCTGATCTTATGAAATTCGCCTGAAGAGGAGAGGCTTACTAACCATAGCACCTCCAGTGTATGGGAACATAGTAGAAGGTGACCAAGAAGACAGATTCAGCTGAGGATTATAGCTAAAGCTAAACAGGAAGCTGAAAGGGTTTTATCTGTGCTTTGAAGGAGAGAAGCTTACTATCATCCCGTGTCTTCCAAATGGACAATACAAATAGATGAATGAGCTTATTGAGAGCTTCATAATCCTACCAGGTATTATTGGACAGGGAACAAATCCAGCTGAAAAAAACATGATAAAATCACTGAAAGAGAAGTGCTCTGAAATATAAGAAGTACCTTTATACAAATATATGTATTGTTCATGTGAGTTCCCTATTTGGCCCTCCTCCAAATATATTTTGAACATTGGCATTATTCCTATGTATAAATTGTCAATCAGAAGAATAACTAATAGTGTACACGTGTAATAGGTGATGGCTCATATTTCCTGGGAAAATTATGACCTCAGCATCCTTTCTTAAGTACATAGTCAGCTTTATTTTCTGCTGCAAGGGGTCATGCTGCTTGAGGCTACTTTATCTTCATATGGCAATCTTTTTGCATCCACTTTTTATCTTTTCATGTTTGTCCATGTTTTCCATCAGTGAATTCTTGATCTTTCTCCTTCCATTTCTGATGCAGCCATTCCACTACCACTAGTCATTATTGCCTCTATTGGACATGAATATGATCACCATTCATCTGACTCCTATGGAGACATCTGAGAGGAACTCTGGATTTCCTGAACTTTTCAGGTAATCTGGAGGCTCTCATCTTGGCATACCCAGACACTTAAGAAAAGGGAAAAATAGCAACAACAATGCAATATTATTGAGAGGTGGCCTATAGTTGCTATTGGCAGGTAGGAGATATGCTACTAGCTCTCCCCCACAAATTCCTAGAGGCTACCTCTATGTAGAGCTTTCTCATAATGAAAAGGAGAACAGAGTGGCATCCCATTTGCATATCCATTCAGTTTCAGTCTATCAACTATTGAGTCAGCATTTCTATTAACTCCACAGCTAATTAAATGTTTCCTCACCCACCCCAGTCATTCATGGTCAAAAAGTGGCTCACAATTTTTCAGTTGTCTAATTGAAGCCAGGCATGGAATATTTGTGAATTATCTGTATATTCCATCAGGAAGGCCAAATCCACACATGTTCCTTTTGTCACACTAAAAAGACAGTATGGACTAGCATATAAGAGGTATTGCGTTTGAATAATTACTCTGCCAATTACTATCTGAGTGATTTGGGGTAAGTCATTTAGCCTGTTAGGGCCCTGTTTTCTCATTTGCTGGATAAGGAGTGTTAAAAGGGAAATGAGAACCTGTGGTATTAAAATAGACTGTTGGTCAGGGTTTTACTTTAGGAAAATGGGTTGAAGAGAAATCACTTTCTCTAAAATGGCTGCCTTGATATCCCTTTCTATCTTCTTGGTGAAGACTTTTCTTTGTTTAGCAAGCACTGCACTCTCTAATCTTGGATTCCCTTGCTAACTGTCTGGTCTAACTAAGCCCAGGAGGAGTTATAGTTTGTTAGAAATAGATTTGTATTTCAAGAAACCCAGACTCGAAGTAGTCTGGTTCACCTCTGAGGGGAAACCCCCTCAGAGGCTTCACAATGCAGTTTTTACTTCTTCCCCTTTCAGGTTAGTTCTCTATATGCAATAGTAGGGAGAGAGAAATCAGGTATCAATTCAATAGTATAAAAGGAATCAGACAGCAGCTTCAGTTGATGACAGGAAGAGAGAGGGAATGGTTTTGGGGAAGATTAGAGCTCAACAGGGGCTCAGAGCTGGGTCTTGGTGTTGTCCTCAGCCCTCAAGCCTCAAACTGACTCTAGTTTGACCTTTGGAGTTCTTCCAGCACCCTCCTTCCAGAATTCTAACCAGGTTTATCTCTTATTGTGTAAGTGCATCAAATTCCATTCCCCATTTCTGCCAACCTGATTTTCTTTCTTTAAATTCCTTATCATAGGAGGTTATATTAGATTGTCTCTAGGATTCCTTTTAGCTTTAAATTTGTGATCCTATGAATCTGAGTTCAAGACATTTCTCTAATATAAACTAGCTGTGTGATCATGGGCAAGTCAAATTAATCTCTCAGTGCTCAATCTGTTACAAGATAATATTCATTACATTCACATTCACAATTTGTGGTACATTCCCAAATTGATCAATATCTCAACAATGCATTTTTATAGTGCTTTACAGTTGATTTTTCACTCTCAACTATCTTTTCCCCCCTGAAATGGACTTTATTTTTTATTTTTTAGAATTATTTAATTTTTATTTTTGAATATTTTCCCATAGTTATATTTTTCATGTTCTTTCCCTCTCCCCCAATACTCCCTCCCCACCGCCCTGTAGTCAATGCACACTTCCATTGGGTTTTACATGTATCATTGTAAAGACCAAATTGCTTATTGATTAAGATCTAATTCCATATTATTGGTAGTTGGACTAGAGTTATCATTTAGTCTTTACCTCCCCAATAAAATCCCCACCAGCCCTTGTGTTCAAGCAGATGTTTTCTTCTGTGTTTCTACTCCCACAGATCTTCCTCTGAATGTGGATAGTTTTCTTTCTCATAAGTCCTTCGGCCTTGCTCTGGATTCTTGCATTGCTACTAGTAGAGAGGTCCCTTATGTTCAATTATACCACATTGTATTAGTCTCTGTATACAATGTTCTCCTGTATCTGCTCCTTTCACTCTGCATCAATTCCTGGAGGTCATTCCAGTTCGCATGGGATTCCTCCAGTTCATTATTCCTTTGAGCACAATAGTATTTCATCACCAAGAGATGCCACAATTTGTTCAGCCATTCCCCAATCGAAGGACATTCCCTCATTTTCCAATTTTTTGCCACCACAAAGAGTGGGGCTATAAATATTTTTTTAACATTTAATAATATTTATTTTTTAGAAAAGTTAACATGGTTACATGATTCATGCTCTTACTTTCCCCTTCACTACCCGACCTCCTCCCCTCCCCCATAGCCGAAGCACATTTCCACTGGTTTAAACATGTGTCATTGATGAAGACCTATTTCCAAATTGTTGATAGTTGCATTGGTGTGGTAGTTTCGAGTCTACATCTCCAATCATGTCCGCCTCAACCCATGTGTTCAAATAGTTGCTTTTCTTCAGTGTTTCCACTCCTGCAACTCTTCCTCTGAATGTGGGTAGCATACTTTGTGAATATTTTTGTACAAGTCTTTTTCCTTATTATCTCTTTGGGGTATAAACCAAGCAATGCTATGGCTGGATCAAAAGGCAGATAGTCATGTAAAGCCCTTTGGGCATAGTTCCAAATTGCCATCCAGAATGTTTGGATCAATTCACAACTCCACCAGCAATGTGATAATATCCCAATTTTGCCACATCCCCTCCAACATTTCCCACTTTCCTTTGCTGTTATGTTAGCTAATTTGCTAAGTGTGAGGTGGTACCTCAGAGTTGTTTTGATTTGCATTTCTCTAATTATGAGAGATTTAGAACACTTTTTCATGTGTTTGTTAATTGATTTGATTTTCAAATTGCCATCCAGAATGGTTGGATCAATTCACAACTCCACCAGCAATGTGATAATGTCCCAATTTTGCCACATCCCCTCCAACATTTCCCACTTTCCTTTGCTGTCATGTTAGCTAATTTGCTCTAAGTGTGAGTTGGTACCTCAGAGTTGTTTTGATTTGCATTTCTCTAATTATGAGAGAGTTAAAACACTTTTTCATGTGTTTGTTGATTGATTTGATTTCTTTATCCGAAAATTGCCTATTCATGTCCCTTGCTTATTTATCAATTGAGGAATGGCTTGACTTTTTGTACAATTGATTTAGCTCCTTATATATTTGAGTAATTAGACTTTTGTCCGAGTTTTTTGTTGTAAAGATTTTTTCCCCAATTTGTTGCTTTCCTTTTAATTTTGGTAGCATTGGTTTTGTTTGTACAAAAAACTTTTTAGTTTAATCTATTCAAAATTATTTATTTTACATTTTGTAATTTTTTCTAACTCTTGCTTGGTTTTAAAATCTTTCCTTTCCCAGAGATCTGACAAGTATACTATTCTGTGCACACCTAATTTACTTATAGTTTCCTTCTCTATATTCAAGTCATTAACCCATTCTGAATTTATCGTGGTATAAGGCATGAGATGTTGATCTAGACCCAATCTCTCCCATACTGTTTACCAATTTTCCAAGCAGTTTTTGTTAAATAGTGGGTTTTTGTCCCAGAAGCTGGGTTCTTTGTGTTTATCAGAGACTATTTTGCTGAGGTTGCTTACCCGAAGTCTAATCCATTGGTTCTCCCTTCCGTCTCTTTGCCAGTACCATATTGTTTTGATGACTATTGCTTTATAGTACAGTTTAAGATCTGATACTGCTAGGCCCCCTTCCTTGATATTTTATTTCATTATTTCCCTTGATATTCTTGGTCTTTTGTCTTTCCAAATGAACTTTGTTATAGTTTTTTCTAATTCATTAAAAAAGTTTTTTTGGTAGTTTGTTAGGTATGGCACTAAATAAATAAATTAATTTGGGTAGGATGGTCGTTTTTATTATGTTAGTTCATCCTACCCATGAGCAATAAATGTTTTTCCAATTGTTTAGATCTAGTTTTAATTCTGTTTAAAGGGTTTCGAAGCTGTGCTCATATAATTTCTGTGTTTGTCTTGGCATACAGATTCCTAAGTATTTTACATTGTCTATGGTGATTTTAAATGGAATTTTTCTTTCTAACTCTTGCTGCTGCGACATGTTGGAAATATGTAGAAATGTTAATGATTTATGTGCATTTATTTTGTATCCTACAACTTTGCTAAAGTTGTTCACAAGTATTTTTAAAGCAAGTAAGAAATTATTGCAAATATAGATTTTGTGATTAATGAAGTTAAAAACAATTTTAGATGAAAGTTAGAGAAAAGGGGAAAGGAGCTGTAAGTTTTTAAAGATAATTTAAATTTGATGATTAATATAATCAACAGCACAGTATACAGTATTTCTAAACTCAATTAGATTATATTAATGATGGACCCAGTTATAGAATACTATGATGTGTTTTTTCTTGGAAGATAAAGAATAAAAGTCAAGGTTCAAAATAGTTTTCACTAGTTTATATCTAAGTGTGGCTGAAATTATTTATTCAATGAATTTATTCAGTGAAAATATATTGATAGATGATCAAAGGTATGCCTGTGAATTGGAATGGGGAAGTTTCACTGTCCCCAGTTCTGTTCTCTAAATATTTTGAAGTTTTGACATTCCCAGGGATACCTATAAGGTAGCTTCAGAAACTTAAAATTAAGTATTTTAAATAAAACATTGTTTTAAGAAGTATATTGTAAGAATCTTAAATCTCCTTATTTTCTTTAATTGTTGCAGAATGATCAGGCTTTCACCAGACTTGGCAAAGTCTCACATCTGAATTGCAAAGCTAAACATTTCTGTGTACTGATAAAAACATAGCACTTTTTTGACCTAGTCTCCCACCTCTAATAATAAAACTAGTATAATTGTACAATATAAAAATACATGTGGCAATCTTCAAACACATAATTATGGAGGATAATTATAATATGAACTTTTAATTTTTAAATTTACAAACTTTTAACAAAACTATTATTTTTCCTAGCAGATGCAAATCACTTTTCACTGTTTTCTTGGCTATACATGGAATTTTGCATCTTAGCTCATATTTCTATTTTCCCAGTCATAGAAAAGCAGTAAAGCGGTTGGCTTCAAGATATTTATTTTTGTGTCCTTTTTTAAAAAAAAAAAACAACTAAAGTCATTCACCGTAATCATCTCAAAGCAAATGGGATATACTTATAGGATTTCATATTTATCAAAATGTCATTTTCTGCTTTATCATATCTATCTCCTTTATCATATCTATTATATCATATCACATCTATCATATCTATCATATCTTCTTGGATCCTGAAAGTCATGGATTCTCTCTTGCCCCCTCATTTGTGCCCCTCCCAAAGTGGGAGGTGCTAACTTAAGAAGTTATTCTTTCCCCATTTTTCCATATTTTTCACCTTCCTGGTATATATTTCAGAAATTCTGGAAATGTCAATTTTGTTAATGTGAAATAGGGCAAATAAACTTCTTTATGATTTTTTTGAATGAATGAATGTAATTTTATTTTTAATTTACCCTGCCTTCAGGGTTAAAAAATTTTAAGACACAGGGAATTTCAATGAATCCATAATAGATGGATGGTGAACTGCGATGGAATTGATACATAGTGTTAATCACTACTTTTATTATGGCTCTAAGTAGCTAAAAACAATACTATATTTAATAATGCCAGAAAAATAATTCCTAAATCAAAGATATTATTATCTTCCCTTGTCCTTGCTATATTATAACTCATCAGTTTTGTCTATGATATATATATATATATATACATATACATATATATATATATATATATATATATTTTTCTTCTCTAGAGAATCAATTGCTAAAAATTTACTAGCACACCATAGCATGTGAATATAGTCTATGCATATATGTGCATATTTTACATTATATCTGTTTATAAATGTTATATATTTTTATATAAATTTTACATAAAGAACAATGGCAAAAAAGGGTAGGAAGAAAATGTAAAGTGGTGTGAAATACAATTAGGCAGGAACATAGACCACATAAATAAATTAGGA
>NC_058132.1:234852237-234912832 GCF_016433145.1 Gracilinanus agilis | reverse complement strand
ATATATATATATATATATAGTTGTTGGATTTCTACTCACCTACTAATTATTATAAGAGGTTGTTTTATTACACTGCAAAACTGAGGGAGGTTTCTAAAGATCCTCAAAAGTTATCTTTTCAGACAACCAATATCTAAGCAAATTTGAAGTTGAAAAAGGAGATGGTATTTGAAATATCTTATGATTTAGATTTGGTATATATATATATATATCCAGTCATAGAGCATTGAATTTAACTTTATCATTCAAGAGAGCTTAGTGTAATAGAGAGCATAACTTTTAATCAGGAAGTCTGCAAAATAGAGATAAAGCAATTTTATCTCATTTGATCCTCACAACAACTTTCTGAGATAGACTCTACTATTATTCACATTTTATAGATGAGAGAATTAAAGTTTAACATCGTTAACTGATTTGCCAAGGTCTCACAACTAGTAAAGGCTAGAGTCTGGATTTCAGCTCAGACTTTGTAAATATTAAAGTGCTATATAAATTCTAGCTACCCTTATTAGTATTTGTTCCTATATGCATAAGTGTGTCAGACAATTTAACTTTCAGACGTATTTTCTTTTCTTTTTATAAATGAAAAAATTGGGAGACAAGTAAGACCTAAAATTTATTTGAAAATTCTAAATACCACTTTTTAGGAGGGAACATAATTTCTACCAAATTTTCTAGTTCAAATGAACTATAGAACATAATGTCATCTACTAGGGAGAGTCAAAACTTAATAATCACTGAGCTATCTGGCAATCAAACCTACAATCCAGAGTATTAGATTGAGAGTACCACTGCATAGAGGGGTACCTAGAGGTATTTTCTCAGGTTCATTTGTAAATTATCACACATGTTCTGTCCCTTATCATTTATTGTGCCCTGAGAATCTGTTCTGTTTTCTTTCCTCACTCTGAAATCTATAAATCTAGTTCTAGCCCTTTATTGCCAACATTTTGTGAGATATTTCCTTCCAGTTGTCTTTTCTATAAGCATTTCAAAATCAATATGTCCAAAGTAGCAGTCCCTATTATTAGGATTAATTAGCAGCTAAGGACAGGGTAAAGAATAGTGGGTAAGGTTTCTTTAAGACCAGACAGAATCCTGGGTAGAGTGGTGGTTGGAATTCTGGGTAGCCAGAGTTTTTTGGTGTTTTCCAACTGCCAATGATCTCCTGGTGATTTTTGGCCTAGGAGGAAGCCTGGTTTTTCTGTTCCCTGAAACAATGAAAAAAAAAAACCCAGTGGCAGGTAAAGGAGAACAGGTTAGAGTTCTGGAATAAATTTTTTTGGGAAATTAACAGAAAAGAGAAAGAGACTGTTTTTTTCTCCGAGTGGCTGCTGAGAGGGCCAGGTCATTTTGAGACCTGGTCTGGCTTTAAAAGCCTAGCTAGACCCAGAAAGGCTTGCAGTGGACAGAGAGTGAATAATGGGGCTGATTCAAAGCTAAAGGAGTTTTACAGAGACAGTAAATATATAATTAGAGGATTAGCAATTAACATAAAGTTATTTAGTATAGTTTCAGGTTTTTTTAGTAATAGATAAGGTATTTTAAGGAGGCTCAAGGTTAACCCTGAGCAGGAAGCAGGTCCATGAGGACCAGTGGGACTGGGATAAGTTTAGACCCTATTAGATTAGGGAATACTAATCCTCAAAACATTTGTTTACCTTCCTTACCTTTCCTTAATATTTAATAATTATTAAATATAGGTTTTGTTTTTTTTTTACATCTGTCTCTACCAGTTATCCTTCCACACCTGTCCAATCTATTACAATCAGGAATGGAGATACTGTATCCCGATTTCCCCTCATAACATTGCTAGCTGTTCCTATTGTAACATCACTGCCATTAACATTCTTGGCTATTCCTATTTCTTACATTTTCTCCCTTCCCACCTTTCAACCCACTCTTTTTCTGGACTTTCTTTTTTCTATCTAGGGTACCATCATATTGCTATAGGAAATTGTTCTTTCCATTTACCTCCTCTCCCTCATATGTAATTGTGAAATTCTGGTTCTGTATATTTTGTGCATGGAGGATAGGACTTTCTTCTTCTTTCCCTTGATCTAGGCTGCCCTGGCATCCAAAGCTCATTGGTTAATTTAATCAGTTCTCCATCTTGTGCATCCTGGTTTCATTAAAAAGTATAAAATTTTCTTATTAAAGTTATTTCTTGCCTTGTCACTTTTATCAGCTTTTCAGCAAGTAAAACGTTTTCAGGTTCTCTTATTGATCATAGTAAAAGCATAGATTTAATGATGAAAAATGAATTAGAAATCATCTATTAAAATTCTCATTTAAAAAGATAAAGTATCTGAGGTTATAGAGACAAATAACTTTCCCAAAGGCACAAAGCCTCTGACTCTAGAAAGATAACATCACTACTTTTTAAGGAGTTGATAAAATATATCAATTTGTTTTTACTTGGTTATTTTAAGCACGTAATTAAAATTTTTCAAATAACTCTAGGCTATCAGAAGTCTGATAAAGATTCACCTGCAGGATATAATGTTATGTGATATTATGTGATATGTGTGTATATTCAGTAACATGGCATGGAAAACTCATTTTCTATGTTAATTGATAAGGAGAAAATTTTTCACTCATTCAATACATATCTACAATGATAAAATTAGGCCATATTCTCATTCTAATAATGATAAAATATCAGTGATTACATATATGAATATATATATGTATACATAAAATATTTTTATACATATAAAAAGTAGAAGGAACTTTTTCACCATTGTTTTTGAGAATTTCTGCTGAATTCCAAATTTTCATCTAGCATCTCTGGTCCTCTTCTGACCCTTAATACCTTCTTATTGCTAACGTAATGTTGATAAGCTCCATTATTATATATAAACATGTAATTCTTATGATCATGTCCTATAGATTCTTTTTGAAGAGACAGAGGTCATACAATTCAACACTGCACACTATACAATGTCAAAAAGTGTATACATGGTTTTGTGGGTGTGTGAATATATCTGTGTGTGAGAGTTTTGCCCCTTCCACAAATTGAAAACTTTCACTCAGAGACATCTCATCAAATTATTAAAATAGTAATTTCATTTTCTTTTATTCTTCTCTTCAGGGCATATTACAAATCCCAGAAGCAGATTTTAGTTAATAAAATGGTGCACTGTGTATTGTTTTTAAGTTTAATCATGGGTCTGAAATAATTCTTTGACTTGAGCTACTCTTATGGTCTCAGCCACATCTAGTTATCAATTCATTAGCAGTCAGATAAGATTTATAAGAAACTGAAAAATACTCTTTTGATTGTCTTTATATGTCTTATAGATTTCTTTTTCAGTGCTTATCATTTACGTATCTTCATGACTGCCAAGGCAACCTATTATTCTGGATATAGTGTTGGACTTTAAGTCAGGGAGATTCTAGCTTTAAGTCCTACATCTCATATATAGTAGATATATGACTTTGATTCAGCCTATTAAATCATGAATCTTTTTGAGATCAATTGATGGTGGAGAAAGTTCCCATATTGGGAGTTAGCTACATTTTCCAAAATCTATCATTGCTTCTCTTATTTTCTTTAAAATATTTTATTAACTAATAGAGGATTTTTCTGTTTGATAGAGGTAATAGGGAGCTACTGGAGCCTGTTGGGTAGGGAAGTGGAATGTTGATATGATCAGACCTTTGTTTTAGATAAATATCCTCATCGGCTGAGTGAAGGATGGTTTAGAATGAGGAGAAACTTGGAGGAAGGAAGCAAACAAGCAGATTTTTTCAATAACTCAGGAATGATGTGATAAGGGCCTGCATAATAAAAAAATAAAAAAATATTTTTATTATTACACAAAACACACTTCCATATTGGTCATTATTCTAAAAGCACATTCATACAGAACCAAAATCCCCAAATACAGCCATAAATAAACTGATAGTATGTTTTGATTCACATCCATCCAACTCAAACAGTTCTTTCTGGAGGTGGATAGTATTCTCCATGGCTAAGAGTAGCCAAATTTTCATAGATAATCCTTGTAAAATATTGTTGTTACTGTGTACAATGTTCTTCCAGTTTTGCTTATTTTTCTATACATCATTTCATGCAGATATTTCCAGCTTTTTTGAAATAATCTTACTCATAATTTCTTATAGTATGATAGTATTATATTACCAAAATATGCAATAATTTGTTCAGTCAACTGATGGGCATTTCCTCAATTTCCAATTCTTTGCTACTACAATAAGCTATCATATATATTTTTGTATAAGTAGGATCTTCCTACTTTTTTATTATCTCTTTGGGATAGAGATCCAGTAGTGGCATTATAGGGTTAAAGTGCAAATGTAGTTTTATAAACCATTTAATATAGTTCCAAATTGCCTTCCAGAATGATTGGATCAGTTCACAACTCCACCAACAATACTTTATTGTCTCAATTTTGTCACATCACCTGTAGTGTTTATCACGTTCCTTTTCTGTCATACTGCCCAATCAATGAGATGTGAGGTGATACCTTGGAATTGTTTTAATTTGAAATTTCTTTAATCAAGAATGATTTAGAACACTTTTTAAGCTGACTTTTGATCACTTTGATTTCTTCAACTGAAAACTCCTTGTTCACATCCTTTGACCATTTGTCAATTGGGGAAAGACTTGTATTATAAATTTGACTTAATTGTCTAAAATTTGTGAAATTAGGCCTTCATTAGAGAAATTTGTTATGAATTTTCCCAGTCTGTTGTTTCTCTTTTAATCTTGGTTACATTAGGTTTATTTGTACAAAAGTTTTTTTTTAATTTAATGTAATCAAAATTATTCATTCTGCATCTCTATTGTTCTCTCTTTTTGGTCATAAATTCTTTATAAATCTGGCAGATAAACTGTTAAATTCTCCCCTAATTGAGTTCTTGTATCACTCTTCATAATTAAATTATATATCCATTTTGGCCTTATCTTGGTATAGAGCAGTGATTCCCAAAGTGGGCGCTACCACCCCCTGGTGCTACAGCGATCCAGAGGGGCAATGATGACCACAGGTGCATTTATCTTTCCTATTAATTGCCATTAAAATTAAAAAAAAATAATTTCCAGTAGGCCAAGTAATATTTTTTTTCTGGAAAGGGGGCGGTAGGCCAAAAAAGTTTGGGAACCACTGGTATAGAGTATGAGATTTTAGCTTATGCCTATTTTCTGCCCTATTATTTTCCAATTTTCCCAGAAGTATTTGTTAAATAATAAATTTTTATTCCCAAAATTGGTGTCTTTGGGTTTATCAAACCCAGGTTTGCTAAGGCCATTTACCCCTCTTTTTGTGTATATAATCTATTTTATTGATCTATTATTCTATTTCTTAGCCATCATCAGACTGTTGTTGATTACAGTTTTTTAGTAGATTTTGAGATCTAACTAGGCAATTTTTTCTTCACATTTTTATAAGTTCCTTTATATTCTTGATCTTTTGTTCTTCCAGATGAATTTTTAAAATTATTTTTAGTTTTATAAAATAATAATTCTGTAGTTTGATTTGTATGGCACTGAATAAGTAAATTAACTTAGGTAGAATCATCATTTTTATTATATTAGCTCTGCCTACTTCTGAACTATTATTATTTTCCAGTTATTTATATTTGATTTTATTTGGATAAAGTGTTTTGTAATTGTGTTCATATAATTCCTATGTTTGTCTTGGCAAATAGATTTCCAGGTATTTTTTATTATCTAAAGTTCTTTTAAAATGAGATTTCTCTTTTATCTCCTGCTGCTGAACTTTTTGCATCTCTAGAAATAATCATATGATTTATGTTAGTTTAGTTACTGATATGGCCAGTTACACTGATATTTTGCCTAATATTAAACCAGCCCTGCTTACTTGGTATAAATCTCATCTGGTTGCATAGTGAATGATCCCAGTGATATATTGCTATAGTCTCCTTGCTAGTATAATTTTCTTTCTCTATTTTTTCTCTTTCTGGCTTAGGTAACACTATCCTATTTGTGCCCTGAAAAGTATTTGGTACAATTCCTTCTCTGCCTATTTCCCCAAATAGTTTATATAATAGTGGGATTGATTGTTCTTTAAAATTTTGATAGAATTCATTTGTGAAACCATCTCATCCTTGGAATTTTTTCTTAGGAAGTTCCTTAGTGGCTGGTTCAATTTCTTTTTTTTCTGTGATGAAACTATTTAAGTATTCTATTTCCTCTTTTGTTAGTCTAGGCAATTTTTATTTTTGTAAATATTCATCCACTTCACTTAGATTTTCAGATTTATTGGAATATAATTGGGCAAAATAGTTCCTAATGATTATTTTAATTTCCTTTTAATTAATTGTGACTTCATCCTTTTCATTTTTGATACTGTTTTCTTGATTTTTTCCTTCCTTTAAAAAATCAACTTCATGAATATTCTATTTTTATTCATTTTTTTCATAAAACCAATTCCTAGGTTTATTTAATGCTTCAAATTTATTAATATCTTCTTTAATTTTTAGGATTTTCATCATACTCTTTAATTATGGATTTTAAATTTGTTCTTTTTAAATTTTTTAGTTGAATGTCCAATTTATTGTTCTGCATTTTCTCTATTTTATTGGCATAAGCATTTAGAGATATAAATTTAACCATAAGTATTGCTTTGGCTATATCCCATAAATTTTCATATTTTATCTTCTGATTGTCATTCTTATTAATGAAATTACTGATTGATTCCATGATTTGTTCTTTGAACCACCCATTTTTTATCATTATATTATTTAGTTTCCAAATGATTTTGATTTGTCTTTCTATAGACATTTATTTATTATAATTTTTATTGCATTGTGATCTGAAAAGGATGATTATTTTTTTACTTTTATCCATTTGGTTGTCAAGTTTTTATGCCATAATACAGGGTCAATTTTTTGTGGAGGAGCAATACATGACAGAAAAGAAAGTATATTCCTTTCTATTACCATTCAATTTTCTCCAGAGATATATTAGTTGTAGCTTTTCTAAAATGTCATTCACTTCCTTTATTTATTTATCTCTTATTTATTTATTTATTTTTGGTTTGATTTATTTATATCTGAAAGAGTGAAGTGGAGGTCCCCCTATTAGTATGGTCTTTCTGTCTACTTCTTCTTGAAGCTCACTTAATTTCTCCTTTAAAAATGTAGATGCTATAGTATTTGGAGCATATATTTTTAATATTGATATTACTACATTATCACTAATACCTTTTAGCAAAATGAAATTACCTTACTTATGAATTTTATTCAAATCTATTTTTGCTTTAGCTGTGTCAGAGATCATGATTGCTATTGCTTTTTTTCCTGTTTGCTTCATTTATTTATTTATTTATTATGTTTTATTTTATTTTTTATAATTTTTTAGTTTTAGAAAAATTTTCCATGGTTACATGATTCATGTTTTTACTTTACCCATCACCCTTTCAACACCCCCACCCCCCAACCCCCAAGGTAGCTACCTCACATTTCCACTGGTTTTAACAAGTGTGGTCAGTCAAGACTTATTTATATATTATTGATAGTTACATTGGTGTGGTCTTCTCTGATCTACATCCCCAATCATGTCCTCATCAACCCAAGTCAAGCAGTTGTTTTTCTTCTGTGTTTCCACTCCTGTAGTTCTTCCTCTGAATATGGGTAGTGTTCTTTTCCATAAATCCCTCAGAATTGTCTTGGGTTATTGCATTGCTGCTAGTACAGACATCCATTACATTTGATTGTACCACAGTGTATCAGTCTCTGTGAACAATGTTCTTCTGGCTCTGCTCCTCCTTTCACTCTGCATCAGTTTCTGGAGGTCTTTCCAGTTCACATGGAATTCCTCCACTTTATTATTCCTTTGAGCACAATAGTATTCCATCACCAACATATACCACAATTTGTTCAGCCATTCCCCAATTGAAAGGCATACCTTTGCTTTCCAGGTTTTTGCCATCACAAAGAGTACAGCTATAAATATTTTTGTGCAAGTCTGTTTATCTATGATCTCTTTGGGGTACAATCCCAGCAATGGTATGGCTGGATCAAAGGGCAGGCATTCTTTTATTGCTCTTTGGGCATAGTTCCAAATTGCCATCCAGAATGTTTGGATCAGTTCACAACTCCACCAGCAGTGCATTAATGTCCCAAATTCATCCTCTCTTGATTGATTTTTGAGTTCCTGAAGTTCTTGAGTTAATTGAGTTTTAAATTCTTTAATTAATTGATTTTTGAGATCTTCTAAAGCCTGTGTCCAGTTTGCTGGAACTACTTCCTCTTCTTCTATTTCTCTTTCATTTGCTCTCTTTTCACTTCCTTGAAAGAAGCTGTCAATTGTCATTTCTTTTCTCTTTTTCTGTTGCTTACTCATGTTTTTTCCCTTCCTTGTTCTACTAGTTTGAGCAGATGTATTTAATGATCTTTGATGAAAGATCCAGCTGGTAATGGAGGCTTGTAGTTACTTTCTCTGCCCTCTGAAGACTTCTAGTCTGTTCAATTGTTGGGATTAATCCTCTATTGATTGGATTAATCTTACTCCTTTATTTGCCCTGAAACTAAAACTTTGAGGGGAGGGAAAAACAAACAAATAGAAAAAAGAAAAAAAAAACGCCAAAAAAAAGTGGGCTGACAAGAAGGAGTGTTTTTGCTGAACTGAGCTCTGTAGCAGTGGGGTCCCCCTGCACTGTCCTCTGTGTTTGATATGGTTTTCTTTCCTCTTGAAGCCCTGCATTCTCTATCTCAGTATGAGGAAGCCAAGCTGTCTGTGATCTGGGTTTTGGCTCTCTCTAAGCCACCATCTTCTGGCATTTTTGTTGTGTTTCTTTGGTTTTCTCCTCCAGTCACCTCTTTAGGGCCTGTTTGATTCTCTGAGACTGATGCCAGCAAGGCCCTTTCTCCCGACAGGTGCACCCACTGGCCCTGAGATTTCCCGGGCCATTGGAGACTCTGCACAGCATGTGGGAGAGACATCCTGGCATCCTGGGATTCCCATTCTACGCCCTCAGACCTGACAGTTCAAGAATTGAACCCTTTTTCTTGGTGTACCTCTTTAGTTATGCTGCAGAAGGGTTCCCCCTGCTCTGTCCTGTTATTAGATTTGGTCCTCTTTCTTCTTGAAGTGCATTGTTTTCTATCTTGGTGTGTAAAGGTGCAGAGGTTTTAAGATTCACTCCATCTACACCGCCATCTTCCAGGAATCTAAGGCCAATTTGTTTTTTGTTTTTTTTTTAATTTAGGATGATTCACAATAAATTCTGCTACAGTCCTTTACCTTTACTTTGTGTGTCTCCCTTCCTTAAATGTGTTTCTTGTAAGCAACATGTAGTAGCAATATGGTTTTTAATCCATTCTGCTATCTGTTTCTGTTTTATAGATGATTTAATCCTATTTACATTCACAGTTATAATTACCAACTATATGTTCCCCTCAATCTTATTTTACCCTTTTGATACTGCTCTTTCTCCTTTCACTCTGTCCCTCCTTACTTTAATAAACATCTCCTAATTCTCCCTGCCTTCTATTATCCACCTGCCTTGTCTTATTCCCCCTCCTGCTTCTCTATTGGTTATGATAGGATTCTTTAAGCTAATTAGTATGGTTGTTATTTCCTCTCTGAGCCAATTACAATGAAAGTAATGTTTAAGCATTACCTTAATTGATTTTCATTCTTCTTTAGGTGAGATAATTTACTTATTTCATCTCTCCCTTCTCTTTTTTATCAGTGCAATCTTTTTTTTTCCACTACTTGATTTTTTAAAATATATTTCATTCTAATCAATTTACTCCCTCACCCTCTGTCTAGGAATACTCCTTCTAACTGTTCTGATCCTGATAAAAAAGAATTAAGAATCACAAATATCATTATTCCACATAGGAATACACATAGTTTGACCTTATTCAATTTTTCTTTCTTATTTTGACTTTTTCATTTACATTTTTTTCCTTCTTTTCAGTTTTGTGTTTGGACATCAAATTTTCCTGTTTAGATCTGGTCTTTTTTATCAGTAATGCTTGGATATCTGTTATATTACGTTACCATTTACCCCCGCCCCCACAAAATAATATATTTAGTTTTGCTAGATAGGTGATTGTGAGTTAGAAACCTAGATCTTTTGCCTTTTGGAAAATCATATTTGTATGATATTTCTTCTAGTCCTTTAATGTGGAGGCCTTCAGGTCCTGGATAATTGTGACTATAGTTCCATAGTATTTGAATTGTTTCTTTCTGGCAGGTTGCAGTATTTTTTCCATGTCTTTGGGGTTCTTGAATTTAGCTAAGATATTCCTGGCAACTATTATTTGGGGATTTTATTTCCAGAGGTGATTTGCAGATTCTTTCAATTTTCACTTTGCTCTCTTGTTAAAGAATATTAGACCTGTAATTTTTATGTAAAAAAATTACAGGTCTAATATTCTTATATATTATTATGTTATATATTCTTATACATAATATATATTCTTATAATATTCTTATATATATGTATATATATATATTACAAGAAACTCTATATATCATTTCTTGTATTATGATGTTCAGGTTTTGTTGTTGTTGTTGTTTGCTAATAGCTTTCAGGTAGTCCAACAATTCTTAAATTGTCTCTCTTGTGTCAATTTTCTGGGTCAGTTGTTTTTTCTTTTTTTTTAAACCCTTAACTTCTGTATATTGGTTCCTAGGTGGAAGAGTGGTAAGTGTGGGCAATGGGGGTCTAGTGACTTGCCCAGGGTCACATAGCTGGGAAGTGTCTGAGGCTGGATTTGAACCTAGGACGTCCTGTCTCTAGGCCTGACTCTCATTTCACTGAACTACCCAGCTTCCCCCTCAGTTGTTTTTTTTCAATGAGATATTTGCCTTTTCTTCTGTTTTTTCATTCTTTTGATTTGATTTGTTTCTTGATATCTCATGAAGTCATTAATTTCTAGATTCCACAATTCTAATTTTTAAGGAATAATTTCCTTCTGTGAGCTTTTGAATCTCCCTTTTCATTTAGGCAATTCTGATTTCATGTTTTCCTTATACTATTTTCATTATTCTTCCTCATTTTTCCTCTTTGTCTCCTAATTGATTTTTGAGATCTTTTTTGAGCTTTCCAGAACCAGAGAACCTGAGACTCATATTTTTCTTTGAAGCTTTGCTTGTGTTTGTTTTGCTTACAGTGTCCCTTTCTGTGTCTGTGCATTGTATCTTTTTGTCTCTGTAAAATTTTTCTATGCTTAGTTTTTTCTTTTTTTTCTTATGTTTGCTCATTTTCCTAGCTTTTATTTGGACTTTCACTTTTATCTTAAAGGCAGACTCTGTTCTCAGTGCAGAAAGGGCAATCTCTTAAACTTCTTCCTTGTTACTATCCTTAGCTTTATTTCTAGGTTTCTGAAAATTTAATATTTTTCAAGGTGTATGATGGCCTGTGAGCTGTGTGCTCTGAAAATCATCCAGAGTTGCTGACTCAATCATCCCCTGAAACTGCTGCTGGCTTTCAAAGCTCAGTGCACTGCCAGCTACCCTATACTGGGGTTCAAAGTCTAGTCTCATATTTGGATGGGGGCTTTTAGTCTCACTTTGGGGAGGATCAAGTCAGGCATTCTGTGGATTTCCTTGCCCTAGGGGCCATAACTTCACCTTAAAGCTTTATTAAGTTCTACTTATATCTGGACTCACATAGGCCAGTGTTCTGGGGACTATCTTATTCTAGGACTCAAAGCCTTGCTCTAGGGCTTACACAGTCCAGGTGTACTGCACAGACTTCCTTGGGTTGGGATTCTAGATATTATTGCAGGGTTGGGCTGAAGCTTAGAACTTTATGGGTATGGGTAGGATTGGTATATGCAGGGTCTCAGATTTTGAACATTGGCATGGGATCAGGTTCAAACGAGGAATAGTAGTCATGGGGTGGGAGGGGGTTTTGCTTTTGGCTTGTTCTGTTTCTCCTTGGTGTAGCCTTCTGTAGACTGTACTCCCCTCTTACTGCAATGAACAAGACTTTCTCTGTCTACCTTTCAAGTTGTTCTCTACATGAAAGTTGCTTTGTTCCATCTTTTGTTTTTTTCACTGCAGCATTCATTTTGAAAATATTTTAAGATTGGTTGGAAAGGATTCTCATGGTATTTTGAGCTTTCCATGTTTCTACTTTACCATCTTGGCTCTATTTCAGACCTCAATTATTTTTAAGGTAATTTCTAACTTTCATGTAAAGACACATGTTCAAAAAGACCCTTCATTTCTTATATCCCAAAACACCGAGTTCAATTTATTACTTTTACCCTGGTCTTAAATTCTCTGCTCTAAGTTGTTATAATGTTATGTTCCAAAACATACCTGCATGAACTTTCCAACTTTAGTCCTCTTTGCCAGTGTATATTCTGGAACTCGCTGGTTTTTTTTTTCACTTCTTTGCCCCTTTTATCATCTTTATGTAACAATAGAAATTCTCTACTTTCCATCTTACCACCTACATAACAGTTTATTAATGTGCAAAGTTTAAATTAAAAATAAATAAGGTGTAACAGATAGCACATCGAGGCAAAAATAATTAGACAAAGAAAGTCACCAAGATCCCATGCCTTATTTTGACAATGTTTAGCTCTTCTTGACATTAAAGGGGCAGAAAACCTTCATGCTGAAAGATAGTTTGAAATAATGAAAAAGTGAGACCAAGAGGAAAACTCCAGCCTATTTCTAGTCTTGTTGCTGACTAGCTGTGTAATTTGGGGCAATTCACTCTATCTCTCTATATCTCAGTTTCCTTAGTTGTAAAAGGTTGGAGTACATTTTTTTGGTATTTTAACTCAAACTGAATGATATTAGTATTTTGGATAAATGCCAAGAATGACAAAAAGATTGCTATTTTTCTGCATTCCACATCTTAATATTTCCTAATGTTATAGACTATTTCTTTGTAACTCACATAAACTATTAGAAATGGATTACTTTTAAATCCCTTTTTGAAATCATGCTACCTAATTTGCATTTTGTTTTGGTGAATTCTAAATAAGATCAAAATATCATTTTGCTTATTGGTCATAACCATTTCATAATATATTTCCCAGCAGAATGCTTATATTCTTGAGTCAGGAATGTTTAACTTTCATCTTCATATTGCCTTTGACCACCCAGATAATCCTAGGGGATATGAGTGGATGATTAATTAATGTTTGTTGATTGATTGACATTTTTTTTTCTTTTATGAAAGTATGTACTCATAGCTCTTTTGACCAAAATGCATTCAGGTCCATGTAACTCATGCTACATATAATTATGAACATAATTTTCCATCATTTTAACATTAAGAGAAAGTACAGAATGTCTATAATCAAATGCTGAATGAATTTTAAAATTCTTTTTTAACTTTTTTTCCTTTTAGGTAAGATTTATTCATGATTTCTCATTTTAATAGCAATGCTTAAACATCAACCAGTGATTGAAACTCTCCCAAACTCTTAAAAATCACAATGCCAGCTTGTTTTCTTCATTTTTTAAAATGGAAAGCTTTTAGCACTCTTGCTCAAACTTCCTTCCTAAGAAATGAAATCAAAATACTTCCTTTCTGAGAGTAGAAAATTTAGTTACATTGTGCAAATGACCTATTTAGAAGCAGCTCTATTTAATGCCACTCAGCTTTAAATGGACCATCTTATTTAAGTAACAGAACGTTTAGAAGCTTAGAATAAAACCTTAATAACTGAAGAAATATGATATTATCTTATGAACTTCCCATTTTATTCATCGGTTTTTCTGTTTTTTCTTCAGATTTTTTTCTTAAAGAGGAAGTGGAAAAATAGAATAAAATTTATTTTTGTGTGTATTCACTGCGAATAATTGCAGTCTCCAAAGAAGTGGAATTAAAGCATGCTTAAGGCCAATGGAGAGATACATGATGGTCATAACTGGATTACAACTAAGTATAAAAAAGGAGTTATGAAAGTGATCTTGTAAAGATTTTAAGAAATGTCAGCTTGAAAAGGGTGGACTAACCACATGGCAAGAGCAAGGGACTAATATTCACAATCTTATGGCTTATATCCTCCATTCATACCTTCTCAATCTCAAGAGAAATCAAGGGAAGCTCCCAGATTTAGAGGAGACTTCTGGTGAATTTGGAAAATTTGATAATAAATGTCCAATTGCAAACTAGGATGGCTTATAACTTGCATCAATGGATGGTCCAATAAAAGTGATGAAACCACAGATTAATTTGAACTGAAAAAAATTGGAAAAGAATTAGACATAATTTTGGTGTCTCATACTACTGTAGGTGCCACAGAGGAAAAGTGTGCATATGTGTGGGTGTATTATACATATATATGATATTATAATAGCATATTATTTATGTTCTATACATACCCACATAAATATTTATCATGTGTACACATGTATATATTCATATACACACATATGTTTATATATGCATGTGTACATTCATAAAGTGTTCTCTATATATTGGGCATTGTGCTAAGTGATTTACCAATATTATCTCATTTGATCTTCCCAGTAATCTGAGGTTAGTGTTATTCTTATCCTCATTTTACAGTTGAGAAAACCTAGACAGACATTAAATGACTTGCAGAAACTACACAGCTAGTGTCCGAGGCTGAATTTGAATTCAAGTCTTCCTGACTCTGGGTCCAGTAGTCTATCCACTATACATCTAACTAAAACACATGGGGAAAACGTATGACAAATTTCCCTGTTTGCATTTGTATTTTAAGCAAATTTTCATACTTAAAATACACCTGCTATCCTAGGTAACCAGTACAAATAATTATTATATTTTTGTACACAGTATCACTAATATCCTGATCAGAAGCACCCTGGATATTGTAGTGAGAAAGGTCTTTCTGAGGACAACTTGTTAATAATGCCAAATTGAAGAAGCTGTCTAATGTTCTGGAACTTTTTGTGTAGGAAACCAAATAGAACAAGCCTCAATAAAAATCCTGTTTTCCTAAAGTCAGATGTTATGTTGAAGCTTCTTTTGGCCTATGTGATGGATGGTCTTTCCCAAAAAGCCAAGAAGGGAGGAGATTTTATTTAAATGAGCATCCAAAGTATCTCTGTTTGGTTCTTCAGAGCCAAAAATGATTGTCACAGAAGTCCCATTCCTGTAAAAATTCATGCAACCTAAAAGCAGCATTAACAGGCACAGAAGCTTCAGACAGACAGCTGGTACATTTCTTCTGACAGGGAAAATAAACCCCAACCAAAATAATTGAAAGCACATGCAATGCCTTATTACTTGTCTTCCCATGCTAGAATATATCATCTTGGTTTGGAATTTCCCCAAAAGTGGTTGCTGTAGGGTCAGGAGTGAGGATAGCCAGTTCCTAAGTGCTTTTGTGGCTCTTTAAGACTTAGATGTGCCCCTGTTCTGACAAAAATGATTCTCAATAGGTGACAGCATAACAACCCAAATACTTTTATGCCTGTTGGCAAAATTCAGGCAAGCATAAGGCAGGACCATATGTGCTTCTTTCTAAATGCTGATCTGCTAGAGTACTCCCAACTCTGTGTTAGCCAGATTTGAGTGCCCTTCCATGGGTATTGATGACAATGTTTGAAAGAACCTTAGTGATGGTGCATGCAATAGAAAACTGTTTTTTTAGTTTTCACTTGGGTAACTCTTTGATAGCTTATCCTCCTCCTTACAGTCTTTTCAAAAGGGAATTACACAATATCTAGGTCATTAGCTTTTTTTGAGCTTATCATCTTCAAATATATAACATAAAGGCTAGGTATCAGAAACAAGTAGTTAAAGTCTTAAATGAAATACGAATAAATATCTAGACTTTGTTATCCCTTTACAAAATGTGAAAGTTTTCAATAAAACTTGATAAAAGGAGACGGCAGCTAAACAGATAAAAAATCAGCCAAGGCCCTGATATCTTTTTATAAAGGTAAGACTTACACCTTTCAGAATGAAACAAGGTGGGAGATAACACTAACTTCTGGGCTTTCCAAAGAGAGGAATGTGGAGAACATGAACCCAGATCTTAAAGAGAATTCCTCCTCATATCTTGAAGCTCCTAGAAACAGAGGCAAAACCATTGACTAAGTTGGGATTGAGGAACCTGGTTCAGGTTGGAAATGATATGTCAAACCCCTGAGTAGCCTCTGTACTTTAACCTGGTGGGATAGGGGGACCCAGTTTGAATCAAATTAAATCAATTATTTTAAACAAGTTTTTAAACTGGCAGATATATAAAAAAAGATTTTGATAAACAGAAATACAATTTGCATATTGATTTTTTAATATTTGGTATGTTTTAAACAGGGGTACTTAAAAGCTAACTTAAGGTGTTTGTCGAAGTGGAAGAGTTGATGTTAGAATATTTGCTTAAGGATTCAGTATACATCTGCTGTGATATCATGAACAGATAAGCACAGTAGAAGTTGAAGAAAATAAACTTTACCTATATTGTCATTTCATGTCTCAGAGCATTTTAGAAATTTTGAAATTGTTGAATATTTTTCTTTTTCAGATTAAATGTAGATTCAATTTTTAATAATCATTTTCTCTCACTTTGCTATATATGTTCTCTCCCTCCCTTCCTTTCCTCTTCCTTCCCCAAGACATCAAGTAATATGATATACGTTTTACATATACTATCATACAATACATATTTTCATATTTGTCATGTTATGAAGAAGACATGTTGCTTCTACAAGAAAAAAACTCATAAAGTATAGTGAAAAATAGTGTGCTTCAATCATCATGAACTTAGTTTTGAAGAGCAAGCTAGACATTAAAATAAGGTGGCTATGGTTAGGTTAGTTGTTCACTAAAGGAAAGCCAAGCCCTTGGAGGGAAATAAGTTGCCATAGAAACTCCACCAATAAGAAAAGAGGAAGAGTGAGTTGTGTAAGCATGCTTAATAGATCTTCTGACTGAATGGATGGTTGACAGTTCATCTTACCTAGCTTCCCAGAATCACTTGTTTATATTAACAATAAGTGAGTACTATGGCCCCTGAAAATAATTTTATTGCATCGTAGTTGTGAAGATTAACATTAATATGAAAATACTACAAGTATTATATTTAATAAGATTTATTAATAATAACTAACATAAAAAAGCTAAAGCAAAAAACCAGCTAACTCAGTCACACACATGGAGAAGAAAGAGGTGGAGCCTCAGAACTTATACAAACTTAACTATGCAAATGTGGACAAAGGGGAAAGCATTCTAGGCAATACAGAAAGGAATTTTTCGTAATGTATTTTTAGGGGTTCAAGATATTTCTAACTATATACATTGCCCCCTATGATCCTTTGGGGAACCCAGTCTCCCCAAAAGGATCATTTAAAATATAACCAACTCATAAATTGCAATATTTTGTGGATAAAATGAAAAGAGAACAAAATAAACAATTGTTACATTGACAAAAAGCCAATTTAGGGGCAGTCCCTTTTGGCAGAAGAGTATACATTCAAAACAAATGTTTTCAACCCCCTATAATTCAATTCCATATCCCAAATTTCACTCTGGATCTTCTGGTACATCATGTACTCACTATAGTCATCTTCATGGCACCTTCTCTAAAAAGGTTCATCTTCTGGATTCTGGGATGTAGCAAATTTCTTATCCTAAAATTGCTCAAATTCAAATTAAAGCTTACAATAATAACATAGTACCCCCTGATGTAGATAATAAAAGAAAACACAGGAATCACTCAGGGATAAATGACTGATTTATGAGTTATATGAATCAAGTAGCAAAAGAAACCAAAAACATCAAAAAATCCAAATAAAATAGAAAAACAACTTATGGATAACATATAAAATATCAAAATCTTATGTCTAAAAAAGTCTAAGTAAAGGAAAAATAAACCTATAACAGGTCCTTGAATCAGAGTCCAATTAAAGTAATTTATGTAATTATGCACTTACTCTGTGAGTAGCCAGGACTAAGTAGTTCAAATCCTCTTGTCTTCGCTCAAAATTTCATCAGTCCCACTGGATTAGTTGGTCTCTTTGACCTTGTTCTCTACAGATATTATGCAGGTTATCTGTGTCCTTCTTTGGCACTGTTCAATGGCTCTTTTTGTATTCTCTTTCTCTGGAATCAGACAGAATCATTAAGCAATGTCCCATAATTATTTTTAAACAATCAATGGCATTATTTCTATAGTTTAAAGCTTTTGGGGTAAGCATTAATATCAGAACAAATGTATTTTGAACTTATATTACTGCAAAATCATAGAAAAGATCAATATTGATTATATGTACTTTAAAGTATTCAAATACTATATTGCAAATACAAAGGGAAAACAATAATAAAAATGTCTTAAAATAAAAAATATATAGCTTAGAATAAGTGACACATTGTGTCAGCCAAGGAGAAATAGAATACGAAGGTTCCTCACCCAAAAATGAGATCCATTTCATTTTTTAAATTTGGCCATGATCCACTGTGTGAGTGCAAATGATTTTCTCAAAATAACAGATTTATAAAAACTAATATAGTAGATAATGTACATTCAAAGACAGTACCAAAGTCCCCAAAATTCACAATAGCCCAGTTAATGACAATATCAAACAAACCCATTTTAATATAGGATACACATGAGTTTCTATATAGCCACTTGATGTGTGATATTTGAAAACCTATGAATTGATGGATATTTGTCACAAATTCAACAGTTGTAGCAAATCTTTTAGCCTTTGCAAAGATATTTTTAAACAAATTCTATTACTGACATTTTTTCAAAATTTGGTGGAAGAGCCTAGAAAAAACACAAACCTCTGTACTGTTGAGGAAAACCTTTTTTTTTTTATCTAGAACATCACCAATAAATCTAGCTTTTTCTAGTGGAAGTAAATTAAACTAAAGAGTAAAATATCATGCATGCAGGAGCTCTTCTGGCTTCCTGTTTTATATATGAAAACTTTTGGTAGGAAATTCTACTTGGTTCTCTACCTTTTAATTCAACATTTTTATAATATGTAGATAAAAACCTATCACTGATTCGGAATGTAATATGTATCCAAAGTTATTTCTAAAGACCCATTATAATTACAATTTAAATTCTTAAGTCATTATATTCTTCAAAGTTGTATACAGGTTATAAAAAGTTTTGATGGAGTTCATCCATCATCATGTATGGGATAATTAACAAAGGCAAAAAGGAATAAAAGGCTGTATGAGCAACATGTGAACTTGATAGATCAGGTGGACTTATGGGCTTTAACAACTTAAAAAATTTTGTCTAAGATATTCATGGGATTCTACAATAATATGTTCTGCAGTATAGTCACAGGGGAAGGGTACAAATAAAGATCAATGTTACCAAAAGATATTGATTAGATTTATATAGATAAACTTTAAAAAGTTAAACCTTAAAAAATCATCAAATACAATAATATAAGGAAATGACAAGGTACAGGCAACACAGTCAAAAACATTTTTACCAATCCCAATAGACTTTTTCACTATTAAGGAGAGGAAAAGATGAAAATGGTCCCCTCCCCCATATAAATCCACCATTCAGGTTTCTTTTGTCAGCCATCTCAACTTTCTCATATACCCGCTGAGCAGAATCTCCACTTTGCATGTTGCGAGTATTTAAGACTTTCAAAACTTTGTCAAAATATTTCAGTTTGCTCTCTATGTTAAGCTGTGTAGCCTGTTGTACATTCTTGAGGAGAAGTAAGCAGAATGGGAGATAGCCAATTAAAGTACAAGTAAAGTTTTCATACTCTTGATAAGAAAGTCAAACAGAGCCAATTTGCACTAGTTAGTTCTATGAAGTGCATGCTTTCCAATACCTTTTTTCCTGAAAAAGATGCTGAATGGGGTTTGTTTACAGAGTAAACAGAACAAGATGGCAAAATTTTGTGGGAGAACAAAAGGGTATTTGCATATGAAGGGCTGGCCAAAAGACAGAGACAAAATCCCCAAAACTTCAATTTCAAATCTACTGATTTTTGGCTCTCTCTGCCCTCAAAAGAAATGGTAGAGGAGTCCCCTCTCTATGAAAAATCCCAAGTTACAAATCTCTCTCAGCCAGGAGTCCAGGGTCAGCTTAATACTTTGACTTAAAAAACTAGAAGGGATGGTATGGCTCAATAGTGTGGATTTTTTTCTATTCCATGCTGTGTTACCCTTCTGAAAATGGCTAGCACAGGCTGGAAAACCCATGTGGGTTGGGGGAAGGGACTGGGGTAGAAGGATTTTTATAAGTCATCCTCTGTGGGGAAAAAAAAGAGGCTTGGAATGGCAGACGGGTCTGGTCATAGGTTGTTGAGGGTTGCAAGAGGCTGGGGGGATACAGCGCAAGCTGAATTAGCAACAACATCAGTGGCAGCAGGCAGAGCACAGCCAGAGGGCTGAACAGCAGTGGCTGAGATGGTGTGAAAGCAGATAGGCTGGGTGACTGGCAAAAATGGCAGGAGTGCATGGCTTGCAAAATTTATCTAGGCTATCTTAAAAATATTACAGAATTCTATCCCTTCTGGTCAGCCAAAAATATAAGATTAAAATTAATATGCCAAATACTCCAAGTATTATATCTAATAAGATTTATTAATGATAACTAACATTAAAAAATTTAAAGCAAAAAGCCAGCTAACTCAGCCACACTCATGGTGGAGAGGTGTAGCCTCAGAACTTATACAAACATGACCATGCAAATGTGGACAAAGGGGAGAGCATTCTAGGTAATACAGAAAAGAATTTTAGGTAATGTAGTTTTAGGGGTTCAAGATGTTTCTAACTATACATTGTACATGAATATCAGAAAAAGAAACCACCTCTTATTCCACATCAGTGAGGTTCTGGAGAATTGAATCTAGGGGTTTGCATTATAGAGTTCAGTGGTTTTCATATAAAAGGGAAGAGTGGGGAATAAGCATTTATACAGTGCCTTCTGCTTGTCAAATATTAAGCTAATTCTTTACAAAATTTCATTTGATCCTCTCAACAATCCTTCCATGTACATTTTAGGTGATTTACATTTACATGTGGCAAATAGAGGTTAAGTGACTTACCCACAGTCACACACACAGTAATTGTTTGGGATTGGATTTGAATCCAGCACTCTATACATGGTGCCATATAACTGCCTCAAAATTAGTCAATTAATAAACACTTACTAAACAACAACATGACAGGCACTGTTTTTAGTACTAAGAATGCAAATAGGAAAATAGAAAGAAAATTCCTACTTTTAAAGAGCATAAAATATGTTAGTCAGTCTATGGAATATAGACTTTTATTTTTATTACCTTCTTTATTATTTTTAGATGAACCAACACAGAATGGCAAAATGTGAGGGGGGAAGAAGTGTATGGGTTTTGGTTCTTAGGGTTATAGAATTATTTAGAAACATTGACTTTATATAAATATTACAGGAAAATGAAAAGAAAACTTTTCATTGGCCCCCAATCCTAAAAAAAATTTTTATTGTAATGTCTAGTTCTAACTTTGAATTTGATTCTTATTATCTGTATAGACCTTGGCAAATAAATCATTACAATAGTCTGTGTTTGAATTCCCTCTGTAAAATGAACATTGGATTAGATGATTTCTGAGGTCTCTTCTAGTTCTAACAATCCCATAAGTATATTTAGTTCATTCTGGACTGTTTTAATAACCTCAGTGTGACTATTAATTATTGCTAATGATCATAACTAGTTTTCTTGTTATTAAGTTTAAAGATTTTTTAGTATCATTATCCCTGGGACTAGCTATAGGTTGAAATTTGAAATTTAAGTTTGGGATAATTACATCAAGATCTTTATAATATGCCTTTTTAGCATTGTATCAGTCTCACAAATTTCAAAAGAATCTCCATATTCCTACTGTATACTATATTACATATAGTCTAAAATATTTGGAAGGGATCTCTAAATAAAGAGATGTTTTTATCACATCATTTCCTAATCTGGGACCTGATCTTCAATGAATATTTGAAATGTAACAGAGATGCTTTCAAATAAACCTAAAAATTTAATAATAAAATATATTGGATAATAATAACTATTCTTTTCTTTTGTTAAAATCCTTGAAAAACATCTGGGCTTTTACTTTCCAGATTTCTTTATCTAGTATGGTCTCGCATCTCTGATTTTTTTTTCTCTCTATGCTAAAAACACATATCCTGAAGGAGGCTTTTGTTAAGCATTTTACATCTTCCCTGAAAATAGAATGGGTGTTTCAAATGAAATCCGTTAACTGTTTGCATGGTGTCAATGACATGCCTTCTATTTTAAGGCATAACTTTGAGGGCTGTTTAATTTTTGTTTGGTTTCAGTCTCACTGGCTTGGCTTCTATAGGGAGTTGGGCCTTAGAGATTTCAAAGTTGTAGATTTCCTTTCTGGACAGATGTTTATTCCAGGTCACCTCCTTAACAATATTTACTTATATGCTTTTAAGGATCAAAAGACCTCCACTTGGGTGTGTTTAGTCATGCAAAGTTCTACAGATCATTTAACCCTAAAAAACACATCTGCAAGGAATCCATGGGTTCTGGTTTCCTATATCTGTATTATTGACAGAATCCACTCTCTCCTTTGTATGTGTAGACACAACCTTTATTAAATGGGGTACTAAAAATGAAAATAAAAAGTTATGCAAAAGGAAATCATCCTAATTATTATTTTGCAATGTAGATTTCACTTTACTTACCTCTCCTTTGTTCCATTGCCTTCTCCATTGCAGTTACCATAAATAACTTTTGACTAAGAAAAATAAAGTATCCTATGATTTCTACTAGTGCTTATATAATTTTCCCCCTTTTATCTCCTGAAACCTAATTATATATTTTACTAAAATTCCTGTGCTTTCTAAGTTGGTGGCATCAGAATATGCATTTGGGAATACAGCAAATGAATGACAACAGTTAAGGGAAGCTCTCACTATGGAAATTAAATCTTTTGGCAAGGCGTTTATTGGTAGTTCTTTTAAACTCCATGCTAAAATGCCAAATTTGCTTTTAAAGCTGACATATTATTTGGGCATATTGAAATATTTCTTAGGGCCTGATGCCCATCATTGATGGCAATAAAACTCTCTAAGCTTTTAGCATAAGTATCTTAACTATAGATTATTAAACTGAAATGGAAAGCTTTTTCAAATTCAGGGAGAAATATATTTCCCCAGAAATTAGTTATGTATCTTAAAAATTATATATATATATATGCATATATATATCACTATACAATCAGAGTCACTTTTTAAACCTATAAAAGAGGATAATTTTCTTAAATTGCTAGTGTAATCATTTTTAAGGAAATGAATTCAATGAATCTCCTCCTCCAAAAGGGAAATTTTAGAGTACATTTAATTTAAATTAATAAATTGGATCTTTATTAAAGTATCTTCATTAGATATCATGTTATCACTCTGTAGCACTGGAAACTCCAGACAAATATCTGGTACTTGGTAGAAGTGAGGTTGATGATCTCATTTTGAATCAAAGGGGATAGAAGTGACCCTAAATATCCTTGCCAGGAAAGACATCTTATCTTCATCAACTAGGTCTGAGAGGAAAGAGAGCAGTGTGGCATGGCTGAATCAATAATACATTGAAGAATGCTAAAGTAAAAAGTTATCAAACAAGGAGCAGACAGATGATTAAAAGCCTTGGAAGCCAAGGACGGAACTCTGGATTTAAGATGGGAAGTAGTAGGAGACTATATATTAACATTTATTCAAAGTAACTTGGAAGGAATTTTCATTATCACTATACATTCACTCAATGACTTAATCATATTCCAGGAGCTTAATTATCCTTTCTATCACAATATTTACCTGGTCTCTTTATCCAATGTTATTTCTCTCCTCTATTCCTATTACCAAATGCCTTTTTAACATCCATAGCTTCATTTGCCACAAGTTTTTAAAAGAGAACATATTCAAAATGGAACTCAATATCTTCCTCCTTAAATCTGTCCTTCCTCCAGGTTACTCTGTTTTTTGAGTGCATTACAATTTATCTTGACATTCGTATTTGAAACCTCTAAACCATCCTAAATTTTTCCTTTAACCTTACCACAATCTATTCAGGTGATTTCTTTTTTTCTTATCAATCCCTCTCCAAGAAAAGGAAGAGAAGAGGAGGAAATAAACTTTTATGTGGTGCCTACTATGTGCCAGGAATCATATATATGTATATATGTATCATAATCATAAACATATATATGTACACACACTATCATTTGAAACTCCCAATAACTCTCAAAGGTAAATGCTTTCCTCTACATTTTGCAGTTGAGAAAATTGAGACAAACAAAGGTTAAGTGAGTAAATTGCCCAAGCTCACACAACTAATAAGTATCCAACTCTGGATTTGAACTCAGGTCTTCTTGACCTCTTCAGGTCAAACATTCTATTTACTGAACCACTAGCTGTCTCAAACCACCTTGACATCTCTTTCATTCATCCTTTTCTCTACTATCACAAAACCATCAATGCTTTTGGCCCATATCAAATATCTGCTGGACTATTGGAAAAGCTTCTATTTAGACAACTCATTTTCAGTATTTTCCCCTTCTAATCAATCCTCCATTTGATTTCCAAAATAATCTCTCTAAATTTAGAGTCTGACTTTGGCACTCCCTTGGTCAAATTTTTTAAAGGATTCCCCATTTCCTTTCAAATAAGGTATATATTCTTAAGTTTCCAGCCTACTTTTCTTGATTTGTTGAACATTTTTTTTACTTCATAAAAACTAATTTTTAAAATTTCATCCATTATTGCTAATTTGATGAACAAAGTATAGGGGAAAATGAAGGAAAATAATTAATTAGCTACTTAGTAAGTATTAAGTCCTAGTGCTGTAAAAAGAAAAGTCAATCAGTCAACAAGTACTTACTCCTCAGACATTGTGCTAAGTCTGTGGATAAAAAGCAAAACAAAGATCAGTGCCTGATAAGAATATTTTAATGAGGGAGACTATATATAAATAAGTGGGGAGATCATAGATACATAAAGAGTAAGCAAAGGTAATCTTAAAGGGGAAAGCATTAGGAACTGAGGCAGGGAATACAAAATGCCTCCTTCAAATTGTGGAACTTGTGCTGACTCTTAAAGTAATATGGCAGGCCTAAGAGGTAGAGATGAGGATGCCATGTATTGAAGGGATGGAGGGCAGACAAACATGAAGACAGTCAGGCAATAGAGTGTTTTGTAAAACAAACAGGAAGTAGTATATTGTAAAGGGTGTAGAGGGGAATAAGCACAGAAAGTCATGAATGGTAGGAAGGGGGCTGATTATGGATGTTTTCAGTGCTGAACAGAGCCTTATTATTTGATACTGTGATATAATCCCTAATGGTCAGCAACTCAAATCTAATATGAGAAAAACACATATGAGGAGTGATACCAGGGAAGAATATTATAGTTTAGGAAGTCTCAAAAATGGAAAATGGAAAAAATAGAGCTATCCTTTAATATACTTTTTCCAGTGGAAGTGACAGAGTCTATTTGCTTGTGGCTCTCTAAAAATTAAATTGAAAATGGGGACTGGAGAAGAATGGACATTAGCATGAGAAGGGTAGAAAATATTAAGAATGAAGATTAGATGCAAATTCAAAGGAGTGCTGAGCTTTATTAATTAGATCTTCCCAGGCATGGCCTCCAGGGGTCAAGTTTGAAGATTTTTGCACAGTGGCAGCATCACTAGGTAGGAAAATAGGAAGGGTGAAGGTACCTATAATACAATAGTCACTTTTCAAACTTTTGTTTTTTGACTAAGAGCATGGGCACAAAATATTGTATATGCAATCAGATGAAATTACTTTATAGAATGGTTTTACTTAAACCATTTACTTACTTTATAGAATGGTCTTTCTTTTATGAGAGAAACCTGACTGGGAAAACATTGTATTTGGGCATGATGGGGGCAGAGAATGTACACACATATTAAAGAAGATTTATTAAGGCTGATGAAGTTTCTTTGGCTTTGAATTAAATTTTCCAAAAGGGCAACAGCTGAGTCTCTGTTTATCTAGTCTATAGCTACAGCATCTCAGTCTATGTGTATGTGTATGTATGTGTACATGCATACACACAATCATCCTAGGGGGAGCCAGATGTCTCAGTGGATTGAGCACTGGGTATAGAGTCAGGAAGATTGGAGTACCAATCCAATCTCAAACACTGTGTGACCTTGGACAAGTCACTGAATGGCTGTTCTTTTAATGGACCATTAGCCAAGAAAATGGACAATATAATCCATAGCATCATGAAAATATCTGATACAGCTACATGAATGAACAACAATAATGTGTATCTACATGTGTATAATAATGTATATCAACAAGTAAACATACCTTGGAAAAGAGCTATGTTAGATATTTCTTTAGGTCCTATAGGTACACTTCTTGATAATTGTATTAAAAATGCACATAAAACCCTTCATATCAAGAACTCCTTTCAATAAGACATATTTTAATGTGTGCTCATTTAGAAATATCTCAAAGTATACATATTTTAATCTAAATATTTAACTATATTTACAGCACACCATAAGAGCTGAAATCCTTAATGTTGATCTGAGTTTATTAAGTAGAAATGAAATTATAATCATTGCTGTGTGAAGAGAGAGTTGCAAAGTAGAAAGAAAATGGGCCTTGGAGCTAGGAAGACCTAGGTTCAAGCTATGCCTCTGACATCTATTAGTTATGTGGTTATGAGTAAGTTAATTGTTCTCTCAGTGCCTTATTGACTCCAAGACAGTTAGAGACTAGTTGCCAACTTGTGATATTGGAACAAGTTCCTACACCAAGAGTTCTCTATGCTGAGGAAATCACAGATCAGGACAAACCATTATTACAAACAATAGCAAAAAAAAATATCTTGTTTAAAAGGCAAGGAAATGTGCAATATATTTTTAGAAAAAATCCATTAGTTATTACTTCTAAAATGATCTACTTTCACATTCTTGAGGGATAAAATTCGCCAGGACAATTTTATGGTTATTAATTATTTTGGGTAACATTACATTTCATATAGTAGTCAAACTATCATCTGTATGTGAAGTACAGCTCATTTTCAACTGATTATTTTAAGATGTGAATGTAGTCATTCATATCTTTTAACATAAATGATATTCTATGTACCTATATTCCTAAAATGAACCATATTTCTAGAATACTTTTCTTCTTTTGCCATTCTGGGGTATTTCTACAATTTCTAAATTTTTGTAATTTCATTGTACTCCATTTTATCTTATTGAAGTCAAAACCCAAGATCACATCGTATTTCTTGGAAGTGAACTGATATTATGTTTAGCACATCACTGAATTAATTATGAATTGCTTTATTAAGTGGTTAATGGCAGAAAAACATTCCTTACAAAGTTTAAATTGAAATTATAGGGAGGTGATTCTTTTTTGGGGAATTTGATTGCATCTCCTTTAAAGGATGCAGAAATACCCATTAATATATTATAGGTAAGACAGATAGTTGGGACTTAGGAGTTGTAGACACCTTCACCTCTCTGATGATTATTTTAATTCTATTGATCAGAATCCCCTAATAAATCATCTACATTTAAAAAGGAATACTGAATCACAATTAGCAATTTTTAGATACCCTGAAGATATAACTACAAAATTGTACTTCAAGTTCTTATTTTGGAATTGAGTTTATCTTGCATCTAGCAAAAACAAGAAATACATTTTTGTAGGAATTGAGCCATCTGGTTTTATAATTTTAATGATAGGGTTTTTTAAATGGTCACTATGAAGATAATATATGACATATTGATATTTGGTGGCAGAAGGATAACATATAGATAATTCTAGGAGGAACCCAAAATGAAACTTCATATTAAGTTGACATGAGTTTTATACTTGGTAAATTATGTGTTGGAAAAAATGGTATAAAACATGATATTGGAATTAATAGAGAGAAGCCAGAGGCTTAACATTAAAACTTCTGTATCCTGAAGACTTTATTCGCTCTCTCAATCAATAACTTTTTTGCCAAGGATCACACAGACAATAAGTAGCTGATGCTAGATTTGAATGTAGGTCTTCTAATACCCTATCCATGATGGCAATTACCTGTCTCAGAAGTTATCCTGTCCATTAACATTTATTAATCATGTACTATGTTTCAGGCACTCTGCTAAGTACTATGGATACACAAAAGAGGTAAAAGAAAATGTCTTTTCCCAAGGAGATTACAATCTAATTAGGAAAGATGAGAAAAGAGAGTCATTAGACTGGGCAAAAATAAAATAACATAATAACAATGGAATTTATTACATTTAAGCATTATTCAAAAGATAAACAATGTGAAATCATGAAAATAACTAGAGGCAGGTATATGTCAGAGTAGATGGAGTCCTGGACCTAAAGTCAGGATGACTAATCCTCTGTGGTAGAATATTCATTAGTTAATTAAGAGTTAAATAAGAAATAAGGTTAATTGATAAATTTTATTGATAAATAGATAAGAGAAAGGTGAATGAGTTGGATTTCTTTAAGTCAGAATGGAATCTCAAAAAGGAATTATGGGAAAAGAATTCTCCCAAGGAGTTTGGGGAAGGAGAGTTAGACCAACAAACTGACCCTTTGAATTATCCTGAATGAGCAAGGTCATTCGAGGAGGCTGCTCTGTGAGTTGGGAAAATTTCTGGTGAATTTATCTCTTGAAACCATCTTAGCACATGAGAGATCAAGGAGAGTATTGGGTGCGGTACCGTTGCTGAACCCAGTAGGTGGCAGGAAAGAGTGAGCTGCTTGAGTGGAGTAATCTTTGAAGAGTCTAACAAGCTGTTTTTTCATCCGTGCAGCAGGAAAGAAATCTAATTTAATCCTCTTTAATTTATATAATTTTTTAAAATTCATGAGAGATAGTTATTTGGTGAATTTAGTAAGAGAAAATAGATTAAGCTAGGATTACCTTTGGTGATTATGAAGCATCCCCTCATGGGAAAGTTGAGTTTGGGATTTATTTAGAAATTATTAGTATAGGGAATATTTTCTCATCAATATCTATCCTTCCTTTTACATTCTCTTTTACACAAAATTTTAATAGTTATAATAAACAGGATTTTTATAACTGGACTGAGTAATAGTTTTTTCTACAACAGCTTGAGCAGCCATTTTCTCAACCTTCAAAGTCAAGAGACTGTCTACATCAGTGACAACTATTAATAACACTGATACAAATAATTAATAAGGGTCAATACCTTAAAATAATACCTCATAATTTTAAGTATGTCCTTAGATACTTGCTATATATGTGGTCCTGGGGAAGTCACTGAATCCTGTTTGCCTCAGTTTCCTCATCTCTAAAATGAGCTGGAGAAAGAAATAGTAAACCACTCCAACAAAATCTAAAATGGGATCTAAAAGATCAACAACTATAACAGGAATCTAAAAATATGAAAAGATGACACACAGTTCTACTAAAACCAGTTATAAATAAAAAGAGTTATTTGCATAGATTATCACCCTTTGTTGAAAACATTTAACTGATATAAATCAATTACCATAAAATGAAACAAGAAGAGTCTAAAAACTGCTTCAATCAGCCCATACTCCTTAGCAAGTGCAGATATGGAGTCAAGGATAAGATTGTTTTAAAAAATTTTTATTAAAACTTACACAGATAATTGTGAAGAATCAGAATAAAATTACACAAAAGCTTTGCATGAAATAATGGAGAGAAAAACATTCTGATGAATACTTTTTGATTGATGCAGCTAATCGAAATATATTTGAGAATCCTTAGGAATGAAGGAAGGAGTATAATTGCCAAGAAATTTTTTTGCATGGAGACCTATCTATAAAGATTTCTACAATTAACATTTTTCTTCATTTATGAAAGTGTGGATACTGCACTAGTATTTAACATCAAAATCTCTTAAGTAATACATGATAAAGTAGAAATGGTAAATAATAATTTAGAAAGGGAATAGTAACTTGATAAAATGGTGCAGTACATTTTGAAATTGTGGAAAGATATTAAATGTATTGAAGAATCAATATCAAATTCTCTGAAAGATGGGACTATATTAAATGCTTGGAAAAAATCTGAAAACATTAACATTTTTAAAAAGTAATTAAGAAAATATCTAAAATATGACCCGTTTTTCAAAATTTTAAAGAAAATAGTATCTATATCTATATCATATATATCTATATCTATACCTACATCTATATCTATATATCTACTTATATATAGATATGTACATATATATTGGTGATATTTTGGTATCTATATGAGAGGAAAATCAACTTTTAGCAAAATTAAATTTGGTAGTAAACCACATCTTTACAATAACATTGTGGATTTAAAATGTGTAGAAAATATCCATTGAAAACATTGTTGATTTTTTAAAAGAAGCATGTGAGAGGCATTTTGGAGTAGTGGATATAACTCTAGACTTGAAGTCATGTGTTTTAGTGCTTATATGTTTCCAAAGTTACTTACGGGATAAACTAAAGTCTGTCCTGTATTGAAGTAGCTTGTGCTACACTTACTAATATATAGGAATTATGATCCACTTTTACCCATATTTGGGGAAATCTAGACATATCTGTCTCTGAAGATTTTCCTAGATAATTTTAGATATATGTAATTAGATGAGAAATCAGTACCCCTTCTCAAGAACGCCAATGAGCTTCTTAATTCATGTCCCCAAATCCAACCCAGTCTATGTGATTCCTGAGCCTCTTTTGAGAGGATTGGACCGTGATTCATAGCTATAAGTTGTGGAATACCATGAATTCTGAGGAATTAACATTATGATAAATACAAAGTTCAAATAATATAAAAAATAATTCTGATGACCTAAAGTATAAAACCATTGATTCATAAGAGTGCTTAAATGTGTTCCTAATATTTAAAGTCAATTATTTCAGTAGACTTGTTCTTTGACACAATATTCTTTAGAAACACTTGGTATAGTAATTGCTTTATAAAATCTTGGGTTAAGTTATTGTCAATATATACCTGGAGAATAATTTTAAACTACTATGGTAATTAGTTCCTTAAGTTACCTTATTGCAATTATATAAATGAATGGAAAGCATCTATCTTTGTAGAGTATTTAATTGAATATTTGGCTCATGGTTGTTTATCATATGCCTCCTCTGCTACACATTCCTCCCATCTCTCCTACTCCAACCAAAACCTTTATGTCATTTATAGCATGTTATATTCCTCATGTTAAAAAAATGATACTTATTTGTGTGAAGTTTGTGCAGATGTAACTCTTCACCACTGGATCCCTAAACCACTGGATTAGGAAAAAAAAGCCATGCCATCACATCAGTTATACGGTTGGAATAAATATATCATAAACATTTAGTCTATATACCTTACCAATAAGACAGATTAAGGCAATCAGAGCTCAAATTAATAATATTTACTTGATCTACAAGATGTTAATATTTCATGACCATTGCTTTCAAAATTATATGTATGACCTCAGTTTCATTAAATTACAGATATGCACATACATACATCTATACACATGCAAATATATACATGTATACACAAATATATATACGCACACAATTCCCTATTTTACTTGAAAAACAGATTTTAATCAATGATTTTGGGTTGTGCTATTTTTCCACTCTAAAATTTCTCATTCTATATACATTTATCTTATTCATAAAGAATATTCAGAAATTCATAAATATGAATATAGTGTTGTGTATTTTATCTTTGCATACAATAAAAATACGCAATTTTTGTTCAAATTAAAATAAATAAAAAGTAAAAGTTCACAAAAAAGTATGTAAAAACTAGCAGATGACCCACAAAGCCTAGAAACATAAAGATATTCTTAATAGTTTAGTTACATAAATGCATAAAATTCATGTACTATTATGTATAATGTTACCTGTATAGTATATATTTTACTGTTCAATATCATAAATTAACATCTACACAATTTTTTCTTAAAATTAAATTTGTATTAAAAGTACTATGGTTCTACACATTGGCTTGGGGAAGCCAAGTGTTTTCATGGCAGTCTTTCATGCAATATCTCACAGTGATTTTGGAATGATCTTTGAATATTGAGTTTCTTGTATCTTGGGTCATTTATATGCCATAAACTTCATTCAGATTTTGAGATCCAATGAGTAGTATCCCTAGTGGTTCAGTAAATACATGCAAGAAATATTAGAAAATGATGAACTTGAAGGAAAGAGTAGAATTGTTAGATATGCTTCGTTCAGGCAAAACAGCTGCTGTGGCTAGCCACTATTACTGCATTAATGAGTTAAAACATAAGGCAAGTCGAGAAAAGAGAAGGTTATCTGCAAAGCTATTGCTGCAGCTACAGCACAAATTCAAAGCATTTGAGTAAACCATGAGATCCACATCTCTCTTCTGTAGAAAGTGCAACTATGATTTCCTAAGGAAAATGAAGGTGAGGGATCTACTCTTATGGATTTTCAGGCCAACAAAGACTGGTTGGAAAATTTAAAAAAATGTTAAGCTACCCAGTTTAAAACTAATGGGAGAGGCAATGTCTGCCAATCAAGAGTCAGCTAGGAATTTTCCTGAAACACTGAAGAATCTAATTGAAGAAGAAGGCTACAAGCCAGAACAGACATTCAATGATGATGTAACATATTTGAAATAAAAACACATCAGAGTACATACATCAGCCAAGAAGAGAAGTGAGCCCCAGGTTTTAAAGCTACTCTTTTGAGCTAATATAGGATTTATAATAAATGTAGCTCTGATATAAAAAATATTAACTCTCAAGGTTTAAAGGAGAGGACAAGTATCAACTCCCTCTCTTCTGAGTGAAAAGAATGAGAAAGCATAAACTACCAAATCACATTTCCTTGAATAATTCTATTATTATTATTTTGTCCTGGAAGTTGGAAAATGCCTTGCCAGCAAGAGATTACACTTTAAGGTATTGTAAACATCCCATAAAAGAAAAAAAGGGAAAAAACAGAATTCTTTGGTATGGAAGGAGATCAAAACATTTTTGGAATTTCCATATAATGGGGGCAAAATATACCCAATCCCAATGATGTGGAAGTGATACTTGTACTTGTAAAGTACTTGCAAAATTTGTTGATGTATTAGAATATGACCTCCTTGAGAGCAATGATTATCCTGCTTTTAGTTCTGTCTGCAGAACATAGCCCATTTCCTGACACATAGTAAGTTTTTAGTACTTTATCTACCTTCACCACCATTGATATTATCACCATCTTTGTCATCATCACTCTATCCTTGTTTTCAATAACTAATGGAACAGATACTTTCTGAATAATCCTTTAGCACTACAGACATTTTGAGGGAAAAAGGAAAAAGTTTGTGAGGTAATTAGATTAGGGTGGCTCCAGGTAGGAGTGTTTAACTTTTTTCCTTTCCCTTTTATATCTCATCAAACTATGGTATCCTAAAATGGAGAACATCTCTGTCTTGTGAATGTAAAGGGAAGTAGATTATTTAGATTGAGAAAAGATTGTTGATGCTACAACCACAAACTTCCTATTTAAAATATTTGATTAATATTTCATGATTCCCTAATTTAAATTTAAATTTTCAGCATTGGCACATAAATCAGTGCACCATAGTGGCAGAGATGCTATCCAAGCAATCACTGGTAATTTTCCTCTGTTGGCTAGAGAAGGTACTGCAGTTCTTATGGGAATCCTTACAATACCTGGTCCAGAAAAAAAGCAAGGGGGGCTACCAGACTATTTCTTGAAGACGACTTCAACCTGGTAGAAAACTCAGATATTATATTCACTCTCTGGGTAAGTAATCTAATGACTGCCTTTCAGCATCATTAAGAAAGGTAACCCACAAACCAATTAGAGACAGTTGCACAGGGTATAGAATACTAGGCCTGGTTTCAAGAAGATCTGAGTTCAGATTCTTTCTCAAACATTTACTCAATGCATGATCATGGGAAGATCACTTATCTTCTGTTTACTTAACTTTCTTCAACTGTTAAATGAAAAAAAATAATAGTACCTACCTTTCTGGGTTATTTTGAGAATCAACTGAGGTAAAATTGTTATTTTAAAAAAGTGTTTAATACTTTGCCTAGTACATAGTAAGTATATAAATCCTTATTTTATTTTCAATTAATTCCCCAGTATAGACCATTTCTCTTTCAGTACTAGTACTCCAGTGCCCCAGGGGTCATGATAAAGTATCATAAAGTCCATGGATTTTGTTTACATTTTTTTCTTACAAAAACTAAATTTAAGGGAAACATCAGTGATTAGTCTAATTAATAGAAACAAAAAAGTATAAAAGGGAAAGCAAACATGAGTGTGGAGAAAAAAAGTATTGTGAAAGAAAAAAAGGAGATTCTGAATTCAGTTTACTTAAGAACTTTAGATTCTGCTCCATGAGACCCATTTGGTCCCTGTTTTCTCCAGCAAAAAAACAAACAAACATATGTTTCTCTGTTTAAGACTCAAAATTCTTCATGGCCTCACCTTTCCAGGCTTTATATATTTTGTTTCCTGCCACACATTATAGAATCAAGCTTCACTTGATTTATTGCTGTTCCTGGAATACTAGGTTTTCTTTCCTGCCTTCATGATTCTTCTCTGGCTGTATCCCACACATGGAATGTGCTGACCCCTCACCTCCTATACTTTAGAATTCACCTCAAATCCCTTCTGCTGAAAATCTTTCCAGGTTCCCCAGATTCTAGATCCTTCTTATCTTAGAATATATTTTCCTATCCTGTTTATGTGTTGTTTACCAAATTATATCAATATTAATTCATATTAGAATATTATGAGTAGAGACAATCTTTGCTTTTCTGTCTCCAGTGCCTGGCACATAGTAAGTGATTAATACATAATATTTGTTGGCTGACAGATATAATGAGATAGAACAAAAAACAATAAAGCTATATTTAAATTAATCAGAGAATATTTCCTTTATATTTAGTTAAAGAATATCTTAACACACCAAAATAGTACTCTATCTCAGAACTTTTAATACAAATTCTTTTTGATTAGAAATAATTTCTTACATGGAAAGGAATGTCAAGAGCACTAATATTCAAGAGAAAATATTACTTCAACTTTAGGAAGTACTGAAGTGATTCATTCAAATGAAAATTAAATGTAAATAACAAAGTGACTAAAGTATTTATGAAAATAAAATATTGATCTATACAAATGCAAATGAAGGTAACAGTGCTCTTTTTTGAAGAAATCCCTTTAATTTTTTCTTATCTTTGAATATCAGAATTTTGTTTCAAAATAAAAAATATCATTTAGTCAATTATACCTTTTTTATTTAGTGAGGCATTTTTAATACTTGCTTACATAAGAAAAATATGACAGTAAAAATACTATTTAAAGCTATCAGAAAATACTTGATAGGAAAATAGAGTTTGATTTTGATTTTAAAAAACAAGACAATTATAGCTTTCTGTGCTATTTAATACATGTCTTTTAATGTCTGTATTTTCTTAATGCGCTACTAAGATTTTCCTCAAAGCAACTGGGCAAGCAGAACCAATGAATTAGCAAGCAAATTATCAAGTTATATGAACATGGAGCAAAAAGAAGAAATATCCTAATCCTGAAGGATTTCAATATACAGTTAAGTTTGTAATATATATATGTGTGTGTGTGTGTGTGTGTGTGTGTGTGTGTATGATTGTTTTAAGTTCTCTTTAACACAATTCTTACAAAGATAATTTCCCCAAATTTGATTTTTTTTCTTTCTTTTTTTCCAACTCAGTTTAGATATTATCTACAATGGACCAAGAAAGATTTACTGCTAAAGAACCAATAGAGGAAGCCATCTTTACCAAGCTTATTTTCTTGCTAAGTGGAAATAATTCCTTAATAACTTATTAAGATAAAATCAAAATATAGCACTGGAAAGAAGGTTATAGATTACAATATTCAAATTTTACATTTTTGAAGAGGAAAAAACCTAAAGAAGAGAAATGGTTTACCGTGTTTAGTGAAAAAGATGAAAATAAAACCCATGTCTTTTGGCCACCAATAAAATGATCTTTCAAAATTAAAAAAAAAATTATACATTGGGGGGCAGCTGGGTAGCTCAGTGGAGTGAGAGTCAGGCCTAGAGACAGGAGGTCCTAGGTTCAAACCCGGCCTCAGCCACTTCCCAGCTGTGTGACCCTGGGCAAGCCACTTGACCCCCATTGCCCACCCTTACCACTCTTCCACCTATGAGACAATGCACCGAAGTACAAGGGTTTAAAAAAATTATACATTGATGCAATTTTAAATAATTATTTTCTGAGGACCACCTTGAAAAAAATTATATCTGCTCTTTTTGGAGTGGCAAAGAATTGGAAATTGAGGGGATGTCCATTAATTGGAGAAGGGCTGAACAAATTGTGGTACATATTGGTCATGTAATACTATTTTGTTATGAGAAATGATAAACAAGATGATTTGAAAAAACCGGGAAAGATCTTCAGGAAATGATGTAGAACAAAATAAGGGAACTAGGAGAACACTGTATACAATAACAGCAATATTAATGCAATGATCTGGGAAAATCCTAAAAGATTTAACATGGGGAATATCTCACATCCAGAGAAGAAGTGTTGATGTTGTTTTTTCACATCAGTATACTTATGATTTTATTTTGGGGTTTTTATTATGTATGAGTTTGCTCTTACAACAATGACCAATATGGAATTGTGTTTTGCATGATGATACAAATAAAATAAAATTTTATGTACTATGTTCTCTCTCTACTTCTAACCCCTCCTCAGGATGGCAGGTAATATGAAATAGATTGTATATGTTTTATAATACAAAGCATAATTATGTTTTTATCATGTTGTAAAAGAAGATGCATATTGCTTACATTGCAGAAAAATCTATGGCAGAAATAAAGTGAAGAATAGTATGCTTTGATCTGCATTCAGACACCATCAGTTCCTTCTCTGTCAATGGAAAATCTTTTTCATCATGGTCCCTTAGAGTGTATAAATATTTTTGGCCCACCATATTAGTAAATTTTGATTGGTTTTTCAGTATGAAATATTCTAATTAGAAATGTGTGACTCTAATTTTTTTATTTTCATTGTGGAATCCCTTAACTCAGAGTCAAGATGTTGCATTTTAAAAAATATATAATTATTTGATTAAGACATATTTCCAAACACATTCCAGGAACATTTGAAAATTTTTATAAGTCCTAGCACAGAATGAAATAAATGGATATAAAACCTAATATTGGTCTGATGATATCTAAAAGTTAAAAAAAAGTATCCTAGTAGAGCAATTAAAATTCTTATCTATCATCTTAATTAGGTAGTCAGTTTTTTAGAATAAAAAGACATTGTGAAGTCCATTGATTCATACTATCTCTTTATTATATAGATGAAGAAACTAAGGCCCAGAAAAGTTTAAAATGATTTTCTCAAGGTCCCAGAAGTAATCAGTAGCAGAGCCAGAATTGAATCTAGGTCCTTTAACTTCATATCCAAATTCCCTTTTATCACACCACCATATTATCTCTACTGAGTGCAGCTCTAAATATTCTAATAAGTAAATAAAACAAGGCTCATATTGGGCTAAAAATTAGTGATGTTACATAAATCCAAGATACTAGCAATCAGAAAGTCATTGTTGTGCTTGTTATTATCAACATGCCTAATTTAAAAAAATTTTATCAGTATAGTCCAATAACTTTCACTAATAACATATTTATTTTTCTTCATTATGGATACCCAATGGTTTCTATTTTGGGAAATAAAGTTTATTTTAGTTGAAAGAATCCTAGATTAGGAGTCCAAAATGTTAGACTTTGCCCCCAGACTATTTGAGTGACCTTGAATTTGTCACTTAACTTTTCTAATCATCAGTTTCCTTAGCTATCAAATTAAGGGGCTGGGCTAGGTGATTTCCATGACTAAAATTTGATGCTTACAGTATCATGAAGCAGAATGCATCTCTGTAATGGACAGTCATTTCCAAATACCTAAACTAAAATTTTCAGCTTCATTTTGCATAGGTCAATGAAAAAGCCTCAGATGATAGAACATTCAGTCAATCAGTCTTGGCATTAAATGGATTGAAATTAAGGACAAAAAGGTGAAAACATCTATATTCCTTTACAAAAGGGTTGGGCTACTCAAAGCCTCACTTGCTAGCTAGCATCTATCTTTCTAATTTGTTTTGTCTGAGGAATATGATGATAAGAGATTCAGCTGCTGACAGGTCGGGAAAGGAAGCCTTTACTTGGATGGAAACTCAGCCTTTTCTGTAAGCTGCAACTTTTCTCCTCCAGGTCCCGTTGTCCTAATACATTTCTTTTTTGTCATCATTCTGGGTCCCTGAAATAGAAAGGGGTTATCTGGATGACATCAACTAGTTGAGTGCACCTGTTCAAACCACTTAAGTAAACTGAAACCAAGAGAGTTTATCTTTAAAATAATTCCTTCAAGTTCAAATATTCTTTACAATCAAGGTTCTAACCCTCCTCTCTAATATGGACCTCTTTGCAATATGGTAAAGGGAAGAGAAGGAAAGAGAAAAGGCACTTATTTAATGTCTACTTTGTGCCAGACCTTCTGCTAAGCATTTTTAACAAATATTAACTTATTTGCTTCTTACACTGACCTTGAAGATGTTACTATTATTTCCATTTTTAGTTGACAAAACTGAGGCAAATTGAATTTAAGAGTTTTGCACAGAGTCACAGTTATTTCATGATTGAGGCTGGATTTCAACTCAGATTTTCCCAGCCTCAGGCCAAGTGCTCTATCCATGGACAACTTCTCAGGGTAATGTTTTTAAATGCAGAAAATTAAATATGTAGGGTTACAGAAGAAAATATATTGAAATAATGATGTATTTTTCTCATTCTGATTTACAATCCCCAACCCCTAAATCTCTTCCCAGTTATCCCTGTTCTATAGCCCCTTTTTATAAAATGAGGCTTCAGAGACTTGATGTCTTATGATATTTAAAAGCAATTGGTCCTACTGTCTTTCATATATTTTATGTACCAGCAAAGCTGGGTTACTTGCTGTTTAGTATACTTGACTTTAAATGTTTTGCTTTAATGCCTTTCCCAGGTTCTTCCTCATGTCTAGAATAAACTCCCTTCCCATGGATGCCAAAAATCTTTCAAAACAGACTTCAGGTACTTTTTACCTGAGATTTTTCTGTTCCAATTGTTGATATAATCTTTCCCCAATACTTTTTATTTACATCATACATATTTTAGATTTATTTCTCTGTTGAAATGTTATCATTTCATTCCTCCTCCACCTTCCTCCATAGCAGAATGGAAACTCATTAAGGACAGGGACTGTTTTATTTATGAATGTGCAACATTTACCATAATTTCTGGTACATGATATTTATGTAAAAATGTTTGCTGAATTGTATCATAATATTTCAATTAAAAACCCTAATAAGTTTATTAAATTCTATTCATCCTCTTCATTACAGCTATTTTCTCTCCATTTTTTGAATTATTTCTTTAGGTCTTGTATTTTAAGAAGCAGGATTTTTGATTTGCTTTTGTCTCTTGAACTCATTTTCCTTGAGATGGTTAAATTTATTTGAATGGTAAAAATCTACCCTTAGAACATTACCTAATCAGTTTCATACTATATACATAACTCTAGGCAAGTCTTCTTAGTGAATATGTGATGATTCTCATCTATCTTTCACTCCTCTCCTTTGACCACTTTGAGTGTCTTTTGTCTCATTCACTTTTGACCCACATTGCTGATGAATGGCACGACTTTTAGTCCTGTTCATATTTTCAGAGGTATCTGGAAGCTTTATATATATATTTCTTTTCCTGACTAGAATGTGAATATTGACCAGTAGGGAAGAGGAGCTCTGACTCCTCACAGACATGTCACCTCTACCCCAGAGCTGAAAGTTTAATGTTAAAGTAGATTTTTATGAAGACGAGGTCTCAGAGTTTCTAATTCAGATGTCAGAGGTTGACAGCAACATCACTAAAAAGCCAACAGCTTGGCCTTTCTTCCCAATTCCAGTGCTGACGTGTGACAAAAATAAGCATGATAATTTTATGGCTTCTTTTTCTGCCCCAAATGTAACTACATTAATCTGAAAGACAGCTGATTTTTCAAGGTCAAAAGTGCTTAGTTACAAATTGATGAGCTATTATGCATGTCTGTGGTTTTTGTGATGGTACTGTATTAATAATATGCGTGCAGTACAGGCCATAAAAATTCTATTTAAAGGTATTAAAGAATACTGGGACATTTAATCAGGTTAAAATTCTTGTCAGTTGGCTCCAGGCACGGTGTTGTTCAGTCGATGATTAACAAAGTGTGCAGAATATAAAGATGAATGTCGATTACATCAGTTCAGATTTCACTGGAATGACCTTTTTGTTTTCTGTATATAACAAATGATCCAAATGAAAAGAATTCTCATGGTCTTAGCTATATTATGTAGCTTTTACTGTATTTTGTTTGGATTTTTTTGAATTGGGTGGAAAGGGAGGTAATATTCATTTAGAGCACCTGGCATTCTTTCTTGGTAGGAAAACTCAGCAATGAAACACCTTTAAAAGACAGATCACTTCAGAAACTTCCTTTTTGCAAATTCAGAATGGTGCCTCACCAGGTAGTAACAGAGCAGATGAGCCAGACTTGGCTCAGTTGAGAGAGCCTGGAGCAAAGCCTTCTTTTGGTAACTTCCTAGAATGTGTTAAGAAGTTTACTTGAAATTGAATATAAACAAAAAAGAAATAGAAATAACTAGAATTTGTACAGAGAAATGATAAAACAATGCTCCCTGTACAAATGTGTCAACTATACATTTTACTAATCATTTTAAGCCATAAATTCAAAGACTATTAGAAGTAATTAATGAAAAGTATCATTATAACCTCAATATAGGACAGTGGTTCCAAAACTTTTTTGGCCTACTCCCTGCTTTCCAGAAAAAATATTAGGCACAGAAATTAATTTTTTTAAATTTTAGTAGCAATTAATAGGAAAGATAAATGCACCTGTGGCCATCACTGCTCCCCTGGATTGCTGCACTGCCCACCAGGGGGCGGTAGCTCCCACTTTAGGAATTACTGACATAGGAAATGCTTTTTTCTTTTAAAAAATCAAAAAGAAAACATTTTTCATAATGAAACCACAAATTTTTGAGGAAATGTTTGCCTGCGTGATAAAGTTATAAAAAAGAACCCAAAACAGCAAGATACTATTTTAATAACATTTTCAAATTTAAAAAATGCTATTTCGAGATTGGAAAAATAGATAATTTTCAGAATTAACTCAAGATATGTCCCAGGAAGACATAATATCAATATCAATATCCTCTCTGTCTTTATCTTTGTTTCTCTCAGGACATGAAATGCACACATCTAGTATAAATAACAGAAGGATAATTTTGAAAATACATAACTTTTGAATATCTGAAAATATATACTAGAGTAATCCTTTCTCAATTATATCATTTCTAGATTTTAGAGCCATACAATTAAATAGGGGTTCTTAATCTAGGCTATCATCATACAATTAAGAACAGCTTCCTTTTCACTCCTATATTTCTTTAATTATATCCTTCATACTCTTTCACAATTCCTATATCTTACCCTTCATGAACATAAAAATATGCTACATATTATCAGATTTTATTTTTACAACAACCCCATTAAGTAGATAGTACACATATTAGTGCATTCATTTTAGTAATGAAACACTGGCTAAGAATGATTGTAAGTAAAAAAATAGAGCTGGGTCTTGAATTGACCACATCATCTATGAAACACTTTTCTCAAATATAAAGTCTTTGGGTTGGCATTTAAAGTCAATCACAACTTATGTCTTTTCTGTCCATCCAGTAACTTTACACTTTGCTCTTCTTTTTGAATTTAACAAAATAGCTACACTGATCTACTTGCAATTCCTTGCAAATGATATTCCATATTCCCTCCCCACACATTGATTATAAGTTCTCAAGTATTTATTTTAAGACAGAGATCATTTGCCATCATGTTTCCTGGTTCAATAACTGCTACTCAGAATATCTTTCATCTACTCTTTATATATCATATATACCTAATTATCTTTATGTACTTCTTCCCCATTAGAATGTGAATACTTTGAAAGAATTTTTTTTATTTTTTTATAATTCTACTACTGATGTATAGATTAGAAGTTTATGTAGTAAATATGTATGTATACTACTTTATAGCTAACGTAGTAAGCCCTTGGTAAATGCTTTTTAATTGAATAAAGCAAAAGGAATAAACATTTATTGCTACTTCCTCTGTATTATGTACAGTTCTAAATGTTTTGTTTTGTTTTGTTTTTTAAAAAACCCTTCGCTGTATTGGTTCCAAGGAAGAAGAGCAATATGGGCTAGGCAATGGGGGTTATGTGACTTGCCCAGAGTCACTAAGATAGGAAGTATATGAATCTAGGACACCTCATCTCTAGGTCTGCCTCTCAAACCAATAAGCCACCTAGCTTCCATTTTGGTTTTAAAAATGTAAATTGTTTTAATCACATTTAGAAAAAATAAAATGTGGTATCAGATATTTTGCAATTCAGATTCTCTCTCTTCCTACATTCTTTGGACTATCCCATGGGAGTATATAGTTTAATGTAGATTATGTCAGTGCTATCATGCAATAGATCTTTCTATATTCCTCATGCCATGAAAGAACACATATATTGTACTTACCAGAAAAAAAAGCTCAATAAGAAAATAAATTGAAAAAATTAAATAATCTCATCTGCAGTCTGACTCCAATAGTTCCTTATTTGGCTGTGGGCAGCATTTTTCATCATAAGACACTTGGAGTTTTCTTGGAAACTTTCATTGCTGATCATAGTTTAGTATTTCGTTGTTGATAAACATAGAATAATATTTATCATAGAATATTTATTACAGTAAAATGTTTGGCTGATTGTGCCCACTTAACATTGCAACACTTCATATAATTCTTTCCAAGTTTTACTGAACTCATTTTGCTTGTCATTTCTTATGGCATAATAATATTCCATTGGTACCATATACTACAACTTATTCAGCAATCCCCCAACTAATGAACATCCCTTTAGCCTCTAATTCTTTGCCACTACAAAAAAAAAAAGCTGCTATAAATATTTTTGTACAGGTAGGTCCTTTCTCCCTACCTTGGATCTCTTTGGGCTACAGACCTAGTAGTAGAATTGCTGGGTCAAATGTTTTATGATCCTTTGGGGACATTTCCAGATTACTCTCCAAAATGGTTACATCAGTTAAGCATTCGATCATCACTGTACTAGTGTCCAAGTTTAACCACATTCCCCATAATGTTGATCATTTTCCTTTTTAAAAAATATTAGTCAGTATGATAGTTGTGAAGTAGTACCTCAGAGTTGTTTTTCTCTATTCAATAGGAACTTAGAACATTTTTATTTGACTATGTATAGTTTTAATTTCTTTTTTAAATTATTTAGAATATTTTCCATTGTTACATGGTTTATGATTTTTCCTATCCCCCTTTCCGCTCTTGTCCCAGAGCTGACAAATAATTCCACTGTGTTAAACATGTGTAATTGTTCAAAACCTATTTCCATGTTATTCTTATTTGCAATAGATTGATCTTTTAAAACCCAAAACTCTAATCATAATCCCATCTAACCACATCATCAATGATATGTTTTTCTTCTGCATTTCTGTTCCCGCAGTTCTTTCTCTGGATCTGGATAGCGTTCTTTCTCATAAATTCCTCTGGATTGTCCTGGGACATTGCATTGATGTTGGTAGAAAAGCCTATTACTTTTCGTGTGCCATAATATATTATTAGTCTCTGTGTACAATGTTCTCCTGGTTCTGCTCCTTTCACTCTGAATCAATTCCTGGAGGTCTTTCCAGTTCACATGGAATCCTCTGGTTCATTATTCCTTTCAACAAATAGTATTCCATAACCATCAGATACCACAAGCCATTCCCCAATTGATGGACACTCCCTCATTTTCCAACTTTTTGCTACTATGAAGAGCCCAACTATAATATTTTTGTACAAAAGTTTTTCCTTATTATCTCTTTGGAGTACAAACCCAGCAGTGGTATGGCTGGTTCAAAGCACAGACATTCTTTTAAAGTCCTTTGCACATAGTACCAAATTGCCCTCCAGAATCGTTGGACCAATTCACAACTATATTAGAAGCGTAATATTGGTCCAAATTTGACACATCCCCTTCAACATTTATCACTTTCCTTTGTTACCATATTGGCCAGTCTGCTAGGTTTGAGGTGATACCTCAGTATTATTTTAATGTACATTTCTTTAATCAGGAAGGATTTAGAACACCTTTCCATGTGCTTATCTATAGTTTTGATTTTTTTCATGTGAAAACAGGTTCTTCTTGTCCCTTGACCATTTGTTGATTGGGTAATGGCTTGAATTTTTTTAAATTTTGACTTAGTTCCATATATATTTGGGAAATTAAACATTTGTCAGAGAGTTTTGTTATTTTTTTCCTATTTTGTTGCTTTCCTTCTAATTTTGGTTGCATTGGTTTTATTTGTACAAAACCTTTTTAATTGTATATAATCAAAATCATTCATTTTACATTTTGTAATTATTCTCTATATCTTTCTTGGTCTTAAAATCCTTCCTTTCCCAAAGATCTTTGAACAATTAATATTTTAATTTTTATAATTTTTCCAATTATTTGGATCTAGTTTTAATTATGCTAAAAGTATGCTCATATAGTTTGCATGTTTGTCTTGACAGATAGATTCCTAAATATTTTATATTGCCTAGAGTGATTTTAAATGGAGTTTCTCTTTCTAACTCTTGCTGCTGAATTTTGTTGAAAATATATAGAAATGCTGATGATTTACGTGGGTTTATCTTGTACCCTGTGACTCTACTAAAGTTGATAATTATTTCCACTAGTCTTTTAGTTAATTTTCCAAGATTCTTTAAGTATACCATCATATCATCTGCAAAGAGTGATATTTTAATTTCCTTATTGCCTACTTTAATCCCTTCAATTTCTTTTTCTTCTTTAATTGCTATCACTAGTATAGTACAATATTAAATAATAGAGTCAATAATGGACATCCTTGCATCACTACTGATCTTCTTGGAAAGGCTTCTAACTTGTCCCCATTGCAGATGATACTTGCTGATGGTTTTAAATATATACTGTTTATTATTTTGAGTAATGGTTCTTCTTTTCCTATACTTTCTAGTGTTTTCAATGGGAATGGGTATTTTATTTTGTCAAAGGCGTTTTCTGCATCTATTGAGATAATCATGTGATTTCTATTGGTTTGAATATTGATATGGTCAAATATGTGGGTGGTTTTCCTAATATTAAACCATCCTTGCATTCCTGGTATAAATCTCACCTAAGTATAATGAATAATCCTTGTGATAATTGGCTGGAGACTTTTTGCTAGTATTCTATTTAAGTTTTTGCATTTATATTCATTAAGGAGATTGTTCTATAGTTTTCTTTCTCTGTTTTTGGAGTACTTGGCTTTGGAATCAAATCTATATTTGTGTCATGAAAAGAATTTGGTAAGACTCCTTTGCTTATTTTGTCAAATAATCTTATAGTATTGCGATTAGTTGTTTTTTAAATGTTTTATAGAATTCACTTGTGAATCCAACTGGCCCTGGGAATTTTTTCTTAGAAAGTTCCATGATGGCCTGTTCAATTTCTTTTTCTGAGATTGGATTATTTAAGTATTTTATTTTTAACCTAGGCCAGTGATGGGTAAACTTTTTAAAGAGGGGGCCAAAGGAAAGAAAATACTCATCTGTCAGTCTGTTTCTAAGGCAACTCATTCAAAGTTTCATTGTATTGTATCCTACTCATTGTATTAGTCAGATTAGGAATAATTTCACTCAGCTGGATAGAAGATTTCACTGGGCCACATCTGGCTGTCAGGCTGCAGTTTGCCCATAACTGAACTGGACAATGTATATTTTTGTTAATATTCACCCATTTTACCTAGATTGTCATTTTTATTACAATATAATTTATCAAAGTAGTTCATAATAATTGTCTCAATTTCCTCTTCATTACAGGTGAGTTCACCATTTTCATCTTTGAAACTGTTAATTTGATTCTTTTCTTTCTTTTTATTTACTAGATTTACTAGAACTTTATCTATTTTATTTCTTTTTGAAGTACCAGCTCTGTATTTTTTATTAGTTCAATAGTTCTTTTACTTTCAATTTGATTCATTTCTCCTTTAATTTTTAAAATTTCCAATTAATTTTTATCTGGGGATTGTGAATTTGTTATTTTTTCTAATCTTTAAAGTTGCAAGCCCAATTGATTGATCTCCACCTCTATTTTATTGCTATAGGCACTCAAAAAGATACATTTTCCCCTGAGTACTGCTTTGACTCTATCCCATAGGTTTTGATATGATGTCTCTTCATTGCCATTCTCTTTAATGAAGTCTGTGATTGTTTCTATTTCTTCTTTGACCCACTAGTTTTGAGGAATTAGATTATATAGTTTCCCATTAATTTTAAATTTGCCTTTCCATGGACCATTGTTAAGTATAATTTTATCTAATTATGATCTAAAAAGTGGCATTTATTTTTTCTGCTTTCCTGCCTTTGTTTGCAATATTTCTATGCCCTAGTACATGGTCAATCTTTGTATATGTACCATATACTGCTGAGAAGAAAATACATTCCTTTTTATTCTTGTTCAATTTTCTACAGATATCTATTAACTAATTTTTCTAGCATTTCATTCACTTCCCTTACTTCTTTTTTTTTATTTTTTTGGTTCTATTCATGTAGTTCTGAAAGGGGAAGGTTGAGATCCCCTACTAGTATGGTCTTACTATCTATTTCCTCCTTGATCTCTTTTAATTTTTCATTTAGAAATCTAGATGGTATTCCATTTGGTGTATAAATGTTTAGGAATGATATTAAATGTAATTTCCTTCCTTATCCCTTTAAATAGATCAGTTTATATCTTGATTTTGTCTGGTATCATGATTGCTACTCCTGTTTTTTTTTTTTACTTTAGATGATGCATAATAAATTCTCTTTCATTCTTTTACCTTGAATATGTGTGTATCATCCTGTCTCACATGTATAGGATTCTGGTTCTTAATCTACTCAGCTATCTGCTTAATTGTATGTTTAAGCTCATCACATTCATATTCAGCATTATGATTACTCTGTATTGCCCTCTATTGTATTATCTCCTTTTGATCCTGCTCTATTCCCTTTCACTCTGTTCCTCCTCACCAATGTTTTGCTTTTTATTCCCCGCCCCCAACTTCCCTCTCCCTCCAATTACCTCTCTCTTCCCTTGTCTTATTCTCCTTCTACTTCTCTGTTGGGTAAGATAGAATTCTATACCCCACTGAATATATTTCATTTTCCCTCTCGGAATCATTTACAATGAGGGTAAAGTTAAGCATTGCCCATCACCACCATTATCCTCTCCTCTATGTAATGATTTTTCATGCTTCTTTATGTTATATAATTTACCCCATTCTATCTTTCCCTTCCCTTTTCTCTCAATGCAACCATCTCTTTCAGCCCTTGATCAATTTTAACATATCATTCATATACAGATATGTCATATCATACGTACATATCATTTCATATCACATTTACATATATATCATATCATTGTATACGTCTTATCAATATAATCATCTTACTTCACCACAATCATTCTGAGTAAATTCTATCTTCTCTACTAAGAATAATTTTTGAGAATTATAGAAATCCGCTTTCCATGCAGGCATATAAATATTTTGAACTTAATTAGAACCTTAAATTTTCTATTTTTTATTTACCTTTTTGGCCTTCTCTTTTGTCTTATGTTGGACTTCATATTTTTTGTTTAGGTCTGGCTTATTCCTCAGGAATTCTTGGAAATCTTCTATCTCATTGAATCACCATTTTTTCCTCAGAAAGAATATACTCAATTTTGCTGGATAGGTGATTCTGGGTTGTAAACACAAATCTTTTGCCTTACTGAATATCATATTCCAAGTCTTTTGATCCTTTAATGGATAAGCCTCAATGTCCTCTGGTATCCTGATTGTAACACCATGGTATTTTCCTACTTTCTTTCTGGGTGTTGAAATATTTTTCCTTGGCTTGGTGGCTCTTGAATTTAGCTAATACATTCCTGGAAGTTGCCACTTGAAAATTTCTTTCTTGAGGTGATCTGTGAATTCCTTCAATTTCAATTTTATTTTCTTGTTTGAGGTTTTCTGTGTAGTTATCTTTGATAATTTCTTGCAATAAAATGTCTTAAGTTTTTCCTTGATCATGACTTTCAGGTAGTCCAATAATTCTCAGACTGTCTCTCCTAGATCTATTTGTTAGGTCTATTGTTTTTTTCAATAAGATAGTTTATGTTTTCGTCTGTGTTTTCATTCCTTTCATTCTGCCTTATTGTTTCTTGATTTCTCATGAAATCATTAGTTTCTAGATGGTCAATTCTGATTTTTAAAGTCTGATTTTCTTCTGTCATTTTTTGGTTCTCCTTTCTCGATTGACCCAATTTTTCTTCCATTACTTTCTTTTCTTCTTGCATTACTTTCATTTATCTTTTTATCACTTTCATTTCTCTTTCCCACTTTTCTTCTGCCTCTCTTAATTGGTTTTTGAAGTCCTTTTGAGTTCTTCCGGAATATGTGTCCAATCCATATTTTTCTTGGGGACACTGGATGTGTTTCCTTTCCTTTCACTGTCCCCTTCTGTGTCTGTACCTTGTTCTTTGTCTCAATAAAAATTCTTTAGATAGGTTTTGTTGTTTGCTTATTTTTCCTATTTAAGTATAGGTAGCTTGGGGGAGGGATGATTTGATGGTCTGAGGGCTGAGAGCTCTGACAGCCCCCTACCCCTTTTGATTGAATTTGTCTTGGTTGAGTTGATAGCTTAAAGACTTGCCTCAGGCTTAAGTGAAAGCTGTGGACTCCACTCTGATCTTAATCAAGTCAGGGATTATTCAAATCCTAGCTTCTGACTTAGTCTTGGGTTTCTTATCTCACTGTGTACTTGATCCTGTACTTTAGGCAAAAAGATCAGTACTTAGTACTTAGTAGTATCATCCACCCCAAGATATTAAATAAGGCGTTGTTACAAGCCAAGAAAAGAATTCCCTGGTCTGGGGTTCTTGAGTTCTCTACAGGCTTGAAATTTCAAGGGGAATGGGTTGGCTTATATCTCTGTTTTCTCAGGCAGGGTAACAGGGTCTGGATGTTGGCTAAGCCATAGTTCCTCAAACCTTGGACAGCAAATGTGGGGTGGGGGCATGTGGCTTGCTATTGGTTTGTTCTTCTCTCATTGCTATATCTTCTTGGTGAGACTACTCTCCTCTTACCCCAATACCCCAGATGTTTGTTCCCTACATTTTAGGTTTTTCTTTTCTTGAGAGTTGTTTTATTCTGTCTCATTGTTGGTTTGTTTACTCCTTTCTTCATTTTCTGGTGATATTTTAATTTTGGTTTCAGAGGGTTCTCATTGTGACACAGAGCTACTGAGAATTACTCTGCCATCTTGGCTCAACTCCACCCCCCTAGAATTCTATATTTATTCTTATTTTCACCTGTTTTTCTCCACTTCTTTTATTTCATTTTTAAAATTATTTTTGATATCTCTAGGAAATCCTTCTGGGGCTGAGACAAATTCACATTTTTCTTTGAGGTTTTGCATGTATTAGTTTTGATATTGCTATCTTTTACTGACTTTGTGTTTTGGTCTTCCCTGTCATAATAGTAACTTTTTATGCTTAGGTTTTTTTTGATTGTTCATTTTCCTAGCATATTTCTTGACATTTGATCTTGTGTTAAATTTGGACTCTATTCTGGGGTGAGAGGATACTCTGTTCTAGGTTCAGTTTTTTTTGATGCTATTTTTAGAACTAGTTAGTGGGTTCTGTAAGTTTTCAGGTTTTTCAAGGTAATATGATCTAAGGAGGGAAGAATTTACCACTTTCCTAGTCTGTACTCTAATCTATAAGGGACCTAAATTAGTCTTTAGTGACTTTGAACTGTTTCTAGGGTACCTGTTTCTTTCAGACTAGATGCTCTGATACAGTGGAATTCCAGAGTAAAAATGAAAGGATGGAGCAAAATCTACTGGGCTTCAACTGAGAAAAAGAAGGCAGGAGTTGCAATTATGATTTTTGACAGAGTCAAAGTAAAAATAGATATGGTTAAAAGAGATAGGGAAGGTAATTACCTCCTAATAAAAGGCAGTAAAATGAATGAAGAAATATCAGTACTCAACATTATTCACCAAATGGTATAGCTTCCAAATCTCTAAAGGAGAAGATAGTGGAGCTCAAGAATGAAAGAGATAGAGAAACTATACTAGTGGGTGACCTCAACCTTCTCCTATCAGATCTAGATAAATCAAATAAAAAATAAATAAGAAAGGGATAAGAGAAGTGAATGAAATTCTAGAAAAATTAGAGTTAATAGATATATGGAGAAAAATAAATAGGGACAAAAAGAATAAACCTTCTTTTCAGTAGCACATGGAACATTCACAAAGATTAACCATGTAATAGGGCATAGAAACATGGCAAACAAATGCAAAAAAGCAGAAATAATAAATTCAACCTTATCATAATGCAATATAAATACTCATTAGTAAGAATACATGGAGAAGCAAATGAAAAACTAATTGGAAATTAAATAATATGATTCTCCATAATTAGTTAGTGAAAGAAGAAATTATAGAAACAATTAATAATTTCATTGAAGACAATGAAAATGATGAACTTCTTACCTAAACCTATAGGATGTAGCCAAAGCAATTTTAAGGGGAAAATTTATATCACTGAGTGCATATATTAACAAATTAGGGAGGGCAAAGGTTAATGAATTGGGCACATAACTTAAAAAACTAAAAATCCTCAGATGAAAAGTAAATTAGAAATACTAAAAATCAAAGGAGATATTAATAAAATCAAAAGAAGAACTATTAAATTAATAAATAAGACTAGAAGCTGATATTTGTGAAAAACATAAAATTGACAAAGTACTGGTAAATCAAATAAAAAAGGAAAGAAGAAAACTAAATTAATGGTATCAAAGATGAAAAGGGAGACCTCACCCCTACTGAAGAAGAAATTAAGGCAATCATTAAAAACTATTTTGCCCAATTATATGGCAATAAATATAATAATCTAGGTGATATGCGTGAATGTTTACAAAAATATAAATTGCCTAGATCAATAGCAGAAAAAATAGAATACTTAAATAAACCAGTATCAGAAAAGGTAATTGAACAAGCCATCAAAGAACTCCCTAAGAAAAAATCACCAGGGCCTGATGGATTCACAAGTGAATTTTATCAAACATTCAAAGAACAACTAATCCCAATACTATGCAAATAATTTGATATAATAAGCAAAGAAGGAGTCCTACCAAATTCCTTTTATGACACAAATATGGTATTCATTGAAAGCCAGCAGGACAAAAACAGAAAAAGAAAACTACAGACCAATCTCCCTAATGAACCAAGATGCAAAAATCTTAAAGAGAATACTAGCAAAAAGACTCCAGCAAGTGATGACGAAGTTATCCATCATGATCAGGTGGAATTTATACTAGGAATGCAAGGATAGTTCAGCATTTGGAAAACCATCCACATAATTGACTATATCAAGAAGCTAACAAACAAAAATCACATGATTATCTCAATAGATGCTGAAAAAGCCTTTGACAAAATACAACACCCATTCCTACTGAAAACACTAGAAAGAAAAGGAATAGGAGGACCTTTCCTAAAAATAATAAACAGTATATATCTAAAACCAGCAACAAGCATCATATGCAATGGGAATAAATTAGAAGCCTTCTCAATAAGATCAGGAGTGAAACAAGGATGCCCTTTATTACCTCTATTAATTAACATTGTATTAGAAACACTAGCAGTAGCCATTAGAGAAGAAAAAGAAATTGAAGATATTAAAATAGGCAATGAGGAGACTAAGCTATCACTCTTTGCAGATGATATGATGGTCTGATTAAAAAAAATCCTAGAGAATCAACTAAAAACTAGTAGAAATAATCAACAACTTTAGCAAAGTTGCAGGATACAAAATAAATGCACTTAAATCATCAGCATTTCTATATATTTCCAACACATCACAGCAGCAAGAGAGAGAAAGAGAAACACCATTTAAAATCACCCTAGACAATATAAAATACTTAGGAATCTATCTACAAAAACAAACACAGGAATTATTTGAAAACAACTACAAAACACTTTCAAAAAATTAAAACTCAATTTAAACAATTGTTAAAAACCTTGATTTCTCATGTGTAGGACAAGCTGACATAATAAAAATGACCATTCTACTCAAATTAATTTACCTATTTAGCACCATACCTATCAAACTACCAAAAAACTTTTTTACTGGATTAGAAAAAAATTATAACAAAGTTCATTTGGAATAACAAAAGATCAAGAATATCAAGGGAAATAATGAAAAAAAAATTGAGGGAAGTTGTCCTAGCAGTACCAGATATTAAACTATGCTATAAAGCAGTGGTCATCAAAACATTATGGTACTGGCTAAGAGACAGAAGAGAGGATGAATGGAATAGACTTTGTGTAAGTGATGTCAGCAAGACAGTCTAAGTAAATCCAAGGAGCTCAACTTTTGGGAAAAAAATCCACTATTTGACAAAAACTCTTCGGAAAATTGGAAAACAATGTGGGGAAGATTAGATTTAGATCAACATCTCTTGCCCTAAACCAAGATAAATTCAGAGTGGGTGAATGACTTGAATATGAAGAAGGAAACTATAAGAAAATTCGGCAAACACAGAATAGTATACTTGTCAGATCTCCGGGAAAGGAAAGATTTTAAAAATAAGCAAGAGTTAGAAAAAATTCAAAATGTAAAATAAATAATTTTGATTACATTAAATTAAAACGTTTTTGTACAAACAAAAACAATGCAACCAAAATCAGAAGGAAAACAATAAACTGGGAAAAAATCTTTATTAAAAAAAACCTCTGACAAAGGTCTAATTAACTCAAATTTATAAGGAGCTAAATCAATTGTACAAAAATATCAAGCCATTCCCCAATCAATAAATGGACAATGGACATGAACAGGCAGTTTTCAGATAAAGAAATCACAACTATCAATAAACATGTGAGAAAGTGGTCTAAATCTCTAATAATTAGAGAAATGCAAATCAAAACAACTCTGAGGTACCACCTCACATGTAGTAGTTTGGCTGAAATGACAGCTGGGTAAAGTAATTAATGTTGAAGGGGATGTGACAAAATTGGGACATTGATGGTTGAGTGAATTGATCCTACAATTCTGGATGGCAATTTGGTACTATGCCCAAAGAGCGCTAAAATATTTCCTGCCCTTTGATCCAGCCGTACCATTGCTGGGTTTGTACCCCAAAGAGATCATAGGAAAAATATTTATATCCTCGCTCTTTGTGGTCCCAAAAACCTGGAAAATGAGGGTATGCCCTTCAATTGGGGAATGGCTGAAAAAATTGTGGTATCTGTTGGTGATGGAATACTATTGTGCTCAAAGGAATAATGAAGTGGAGGAATTCCATGTGAACTGGAATGACCTCCAGGAATTGACGCAGAGTGAAAGGAGCAGAGTCAGGAGAACATTGTACACAGAGACTGATACAATATGGTAAAATCAAATGTAACGGACTTCTTTACCAGTAGCAATGTAATGATCCAAGATAATTCTGAGGGATGTATGGAAATTAAAGCTACCCACATTCAGAGGAAGAACTACAGGAGTGGAAACACAGAATAAAAACAACTGCTTGAACACATGGGTTGATGTGGACATGATTTGGGATGTAGACTCTAAATGACCACCCTAGTACAGATAGCAATAATATGGAAATAGGTCTTTATCGATGACACATGAAGAAACCAGTGGAAATGCATGTTGGCTGGGGGGAGGGTTGGGAGGGACGGAATAAGAACATGAATTATGTAACCATGGAAAAATTTTTTTCTAAAAAATAAAAATACAAATAAAAATATATTACTCAGCACACAGCCTAAGGTTCAAACTCTCAAATCTCAACTAGGGTAGTCCTCGGATGACAAATATTCTGCGTTTTTTTTTTCTCTCACCTTCTCTTAAAGCCTTTTCTTTTTTGGTAACATCTGTTTCTACTTTATTCCAGGAGGTAGCATTGAAAACCTCGACACTCCTGTGACTTAAAAAAAGTCATCTGAGTACTTTGATAGAATCTATCAGTCTATCTGTCTTTATATTTCATGAATAGGTTAAGGCTTTTAATTAACCCTATTCTGCTAAATTTCTCTTCACCCATATTATTCCTAGCTTCATAAATCAACCAGTAAAACCTAGCTATAAAGAATGCACCAGAAAGTCTCTCCTGTTTTCTAATGAACTGCTCTGGAGCAATTTTAAAAACCTACATACACAACAGTGTTTGGAACATAGTAAATGCCTGATAAATGCTTGTTGACTTGACTTCATTAGTACTGCAATTGAAATTTGAGACAATGAAAATAAACAGGTATTCATTATTAAAAGAAAGGAAAAGGAAAGAGGAGACAAAGTGATTATTTGCAATGACTAGAAAAGGAAAATAAACCTTTACATTCATGAAACCCACACTTCTCGTTTGTGCTCCTTTTTTAGAGAAAAATTAATTCATCAAAATGTAGAGAAGAACACACACTAGAGTATAGTCTGTAGTGAGGCAGAGATCAAAGTTTGGGAATATTAAACTTAATAAGTCTGTCTCAAATGAAAGACAATTATTACTAAATAATAATAATCTTAAAATATATTGCATTCATTTAGTGCTTTTCCTCAGTGGAGAAGGAAATGGAATAAAAATGTGTTCTATTGCTTGGAAATAAAATTCAAATGATGGTATCATTTAATTTTAGGAAGCCCACACTGTAGAATTATGTGAAGAAGGGAGTGAATTTCATTTAAAGGAATTCCTCACCAAGCAGAAAATTAGCCCTGCAGTTTTGTGATGCTGTCACTACTCTCGTGTTCTGCTACATTAAAAACATCTCATTACTTTAAAAATTTCATGGAAAAAATGTAAAGTCATGGTATAACTCAAGTTTCCATAAATTAGATTTTAAAATAGGTAACAGCATACATATCACCATTTGATTGGTTATAGAGAAGTACAAAATTATTCTGAATACTTCTGATCTTGCTGTTTTAGCTGTAGCTTGTCAGTGTTCAATATACCATTTTAAAATGGGTTTATTCTAAATATTTTTCTCCTTTTCTTGATATAGTTGACTATAACTTTCCAAGACTTGTTCTACTGGCGTCTCCAAAAACAGAAGATGTAAATTATAGAACAAATGATGTAAGGGATTAGAATTAAATGAAGAGGGTAGAGAAGAAGAAAGTAAAGAATGTTGAAAGATAAGCTGAAAAAACATTTCTTAATCATAGTGCTAAATGTTGGGTTAAAAATGCAGCAAACTAGGTAGTTCATCCTCAAAGAGCTAACATTCTAAAGAAAGAAGAGACAGCGCATATAAAATGTTTCAAGATGGCATGGTAGCCTTGATGGGACCATGGTGAGGAGAATGTGAAAGGGTATTATTCTCTGCAAGACAGGAAAAAGCTTCATCTATAGAGAAGGATGGAGCAGAGGTTGGAGTCTAAGTTTCTAGTAGAATGGTTAACAAAATCAGTTATCTAAGGCATCAGAATCAGATCAAAAGGGAGAAAAAAAGCAGAAGATAATAAAAAGGATGATAAGCTAGGAGTCAAATAGAAGATAGAACTGGACATAGCACATAGCAGAGGGAATTAAAATGGAAGGTGTTAAGAATAAAATTCCCTGGAGACTGTGTCCTTATTTATTTTTACTTATTAAATAATTAGAAAGGAGATCATAGAAAGAAAAGACACCAGCAACTTGTAGGCAGTAGATCTTTTACTTTAAAATCCAAAATTGTCTTCATAGACTAGTATTAATTTTTTCACAAGGGCCAGGAAAGAGCAATAAAGGGATGGTAAGGAGATTTTAGGTATAGAAGGGGGACAGTAAGGAAAAGAAGCAACCAATAAGCCAAAGAGACCACCTAGTATAAGACTATTCTCTTTACAAGTTTCCTCCCTGAAATAGCTGTGAGGGCTTCACAGTCAGACCTTAGGTGCACAGCATTCTCCTGGGTAGCCCCAATCCCAACTTTGTGTGTACAAGGGCTACCCTATACCCTGTCCTGGCACTCTCCCAACCACCTTACCCCTCAACCCTCAATAAGCTTTGCTGCCTCCTCTGCTAATGTTCCAAAGCAAAGGAGCCTTACATTTTTCTCTAGTCTAATGACTGCTCCTTTTGACCTCATTTTTCTGAACCCCTATCAATTGGCAGACTCCAACCTCATTCCAAATCATAGGCAGTCTTCTAGATGCCAGGAAACACCACCACAAGTCGCCATGATCCAGCTTCATTACACTAGTATAGCATCTCCCAAGACTGTAGGGAGAATGTTCCCATCCTCTCAAAGAGATAAGATCCAGAGTTTTAGAAGTAATATCCTATGCATTAAAATCCAAAGTTGTCTTGATAAGCTAGTGTTAACATTTTCACACGGAACAAGATAGAGTGATAGAGAAAAGGAAAGGAGATTTTTAAGTACAGAAGGGTCACACTAAGGAAAAGAAGAAACAGATGAGACAAAGAGATAACTCAGCATAAGACTGGACCAGAGAGCTAAAAGTTATTGTTTTCCCTCTTCCTTTACTTCATCTCTCATGATTGACTGGTCCTATCTATAATCTGCCGTGTTGTTGTTGTTGTTCAGTTCTTTCAGTCATGTCTGATTCCTTGTGACCCCATTTCAGGTTTTCTTGACAACAATACTGGAGTCCTTTGCCATTTCATGCTTTGGCTCATTTTACAGATGAGGAAACTGAGGCAAACAAGGTTAAGTGACTTGACAAAGGTCATACAGCCTTTAAGTTTCTGATGACATATTTGAACTCATTTCATCCTAACTCCAGGCCTAGCACTTTACCCACTGTACTATGTAGCTACTTCTATAGCTGTCCTAAGCAACTAATATAAGTCCAGAGTGAAAAGTTGTTTTTTCTTATAGAAGTGGTGGTGAGAGCTGATAATGAGAGAGCTCCTAGAATAAAAGAGATCTAGACCACATAATATTTTTTAAAACCCTTACCTTCAATCTTGGAGTCAATACTATTGACTCCAAGGCAGAAGAATGGTAAGGGTAGGCAATGGGGGTCAATGACTTGCCCAGGGTCACACAGCTGGGAAGTGTCTAATACCACATTTCAACCTAGGATCTCCCATCTCTAGGCCTGGCTCTCAATCCACTGAGCTACCCAGCTGCCTCCTAGACCACGCAATTTTAAATAAAAGTAAATTTATAATTTGTTTTGAGAAATTCTGGGTTTGATTAGCATGAAAAAAAAGCAATACCATTTCTAATAAAGCGTCACTTTTCAAGTTAACTTGAAGGAAGTTTTATGTGTTCACAGGAAGATCTATCTAGTTTTATGGATAGTAAAAGGGCTCTATGAGAATTTATATAGAGAACTTCCTATAGCAAATCAGTAGGCACTTTATCTGTAATTTATAATATTAGAGGTGCCTAGAACACCAAAGTGATGATGCTCCCTGCTGTTCAAGCCAATATATATCAGTGGCAAACTTGGACCACCTGGCTCTTCAAAGAAGGATAGATATCGGAGTTCTGGGTTAAGATGGCGGCAGAGTAAAAAGCAGCAGCTTAACCTCTCCTAACCGAAACATACAGGACTCCTCAAGGGGATATAAAAACAAATTCAGACCAAAGGAGGGACCCCACATCAGGGCACAGCGTGGAAGGTATGTGGAATCAGGACATTTCCATGCTATAAAGGGGTGAAACAGCTCTCACTCAATTGCAAGCTGAGCAACCCCGTCCCCCCACACACCACCTACAGTTCCAAGGCCAGCTCAAAAGAAGTAGAGCAAGTTTGGGGCACCCATTGAGTCATTGGTAGCTCCAGGGCCTGCTCCTGAGAGCAACAAGACTTAAGATTCCAAAAGGCTAAAGAACACGTGTGGACTTTGTTAATAGCTTTTTTGTTAAACATTTATTAATATTCATTTTAACATGTTTACATGCTTCATGCCATTACTTTCTCCTTCACCCCCCGCTCTCCCCCCACCCATGGCCGACACACATTTCCACTGGTTGTAACATGTGTCCTTGTTCAGGGCCTATTTCCAAATTGTTGTTAGTTGCATTGGTGTGGTAGTTTCGAGTCTACATCCCCAATCATGTCCGCGTCAACCCATGGGTTCCAGCAATTGTTTATCTTCTTTGTTTCCTCTCCTTCAGTTTTTCCTCTGAATGTGAGTAGCATTCTTTACCATAAATCCCTCAGAGCTGTCTTGTGTCATTGCATTGCTGCTGTTATAGAAGTCCATTGCATTTGATTTTACCACAGTATATCATTCTCTGTGTATAGTGTTCTTCTGGCTCTGCTCCTTTCACTCTGCATCAGTTCCTGGAGGTCTTTCCAGTTCACCACACACGTGGACTTTGAGAGCTGACACTGAGAGCAGGTGGAGTTGGAGGCGGACTCAGGTATGAGGGAAGCCTCTGAAACCTTGAATGGGGAACCAGTACAGACGGGTATACGACTATGGAAGCAGAGCCCTGAGACTTGTAAAGGAGCCTCCAGCAGAGGATCAAGCAAGGGGGACTACCAGGAGGCTTAACCTTGAGAATAACCAGACCTGAGACCTCAGGAGCCTAAAGAGTTCAGACAGACCCTGAGCACGAGGATAAAGCTGAGAAGATGCTGGGCTTAAAATGGCAACCCAGAATCATGAAGCCCAGAAGAGAAAGATTAACAAGAAGAAGAAGAAATCTTTAACACTGGACAACTTTTACACGAGAAAATCCAGACAACAGAGCAAACAGAAGAGGAGAACAAACAAGCAATCACATCCAAACCCTCCCAAAATAATGAAAACTGGTAACAAGCTCTTGAAGAGTTCAAATCTTAGATGACAAGAAAGTTGAAAAAGATTTGGCTAGAGAAATGGGAAATAGCTCAAAAGGAAATCAGGCAAGAAGGCAGAATTTTGCAATTGGAAATTGAGCCTCAGAAATCAAATGAACTGAAAAGCAAATTGAACACCAGAAATGACCAGATTGAAAAGAAAACCAAAAGATTATAGGCGAAAACCAGTCCCTAAAGGCTAGGGTAGAATTGAAGAATTAGAAGCTAATGATCTCTCAAGACAGCAAAAACAAATAAAACAAAGTCAAAAGATTAAAAAAAAGAAGGAAACATGAAATATCTCAATGATAAAGTGACAGACCAAGAAAACCAGTCTAGAAGAGACAATCTGAGAATCATTGGTCTTCCTGAAAAAGCAGAAATTAATAGAAATTTGGAGTCCATACGAAAAGAAATTATCCATCAAAATTGCTCTGAAGTTCAACAACAAGAGGGCAATATAGACATTGAAAGGATCCATAGATATCCCTCTACACTAGACCCAGAAAAGACAACCCCCAGGAATACAATAGTCAAATTCAAGATATTCCAATTAAAAGAAAAAATTTTACAAGAAGCCAAAAAGAGACAATTCAGATATCAAGGAGCACCAATCAGGATCACACAGGATCTGGCAGCCTCCACTCTAAAAGACTGCAAGGCTTGGAATAGGATATTCAGAAAGGAAAGATAAATGGGTCTACAACCAAGGATCAACTACCCATCAAAACTGACCATATACTTCCAGGAGAAAGTATGGCCTTTCAACAAGATAGAAGATTTCCAAGTATTTGCATAGAAAAGACCAGGACTAAATGGAAAGTTGGATATCCAACCACAAAAAACAAGAGAAATATGAAAAGGTAAATAAGAAACAAAGGTGAAAGAAAGAAAACTCATATTTTTAAATTTGCCTCTTTAAGGGCTTCAATAGGATCTAATTATCTGTATTCCTATGTGGAGAAATGCTATGTATAATTCTCTGTAGTGAACTCTATTCACTATCATAGTATTTACTATTATAGTAATCAGAAGAATAATTCATAGGGAGAAGTTGGAATACTAAATGGTCTAAGATGATATGGGGAGTGGGAAAGAGGGGGGTGAATAGTAGGAGACACCAACAGAAACTTGATTGAATAAAAAAAATAGGATATTCTATTATACACAAAGAGGACACGGGAAAGGGAGGAGACAAATACTATTATAAGAAGGAGAGGAAGAGAGCATTAAGAGGTAATATTTAAATCTTAGTCTCAGTGTAATTAACTTAGTCTCAGTGTAATTAACTTAGTCTCAGTGTAATTAACCCTGAGAGGGAAGAGTAGCTATATTATCCATTGGGATATAAAACTCTATCTAACCTTATTGAGAAAGTCAGAAGGGATAAAACAAGGGGAGCAGGGGAGTGGAGAGGTGAAAAAAGGGAGGGGAGAAGAAGGGGTAGGGAATTCATTAGTTTGAAAGGAAATAGTGTAAGAAGAAGGAGTAGAACTAGGGGAGGACACAAAAATGTCAGCGAATGCAAAATTGATAATTATAACTCTGAATGTGAATGGGATGAACTCGCTCATAAAACAGAAACAAATAGCAGAGTGGATTAGAAACCAAAATCTTACCATATGTTGTCTACAAGAAACACATATGATGCAGGAGGACATACACAGGTTCAAGGTAAAGGGTTTGAGCAAAATCTTTTGGGCATCAAAAGAGAAAAAGAAGGCAAGAGCGGCTATT
>NC_058132.1:234819514-234850614 GCF_016433145.1 Gracilinanus agilis | reverse complement strand
ATGTGTCCTTGTTCAGGGCCTATTTCCAAATTGTTGTTAGTTGCATTGGTGTGGTAGTTTCGAGTCTACATCCCCAATCATGTCCGCGTCAACCCATGGGTTCCAGCAATTGTTTATCTTCTTTGTTTCCTCTCCTTCAGTTTTTCCTCTGAATGTGAGTAGCATTCTTTACCATAAATCCCTCAGAGCTGTCTTGTGTCATTGCATTGCTGCTGTTATAGAAGTCCATTGCATTTGATTTTACCACAGTATATCATTCTCTGTGTATAGTGTTCTTCTGGCTCTGCTCCTTTCACTCTGCATCAGTTCCTGGAGGTCTTTCCAGTTCACCACACACGTGGACTTTGAGAGCTGACACTGAGAGCAGGTGGAGTTGGAGGCGGACTCAGGTATGAGGGAAGCCTCTGAAACCTTGAATGGGGAACCAGTACAGACGGGTATACGACTATGGAAGCAGAGCCCTGAGACTTGTAAAGGAGCCTCCAGCAGAGGATCAAGCAAGGGGGACTACCAGGAGGCTTAACCTTGAGAATAACCAGACCTGAGACCTCAGGAGCCTAAAGAGTTCAGACAGACCCTGAGCACGAGGATAAAGCTGAGAAGATGCTGGGCTTAAAATGGCAACCCAGAATCATGAAGCCCAGAAGAGAAAGATTAACAAGAAGAAGAAGAAATCTTTAACACTGGACAACTTTTACACGAGAAAATCCAGACAACAGAGCAAACAGAAGAGGAGAACAAACAAGCAATCACATCCAAACCCTCCCAAAATAATGAAAACTGGTAACAAGCTCTTGAAGAGTTCAAATCTTAGATGACAAGAAAGTTGAAAAAGATTTGGCTAGAGAAATGGGAAATAGCTCAAAAGGAAATCAGGCAAGAAGGCAGAATTTTGCAATTGGAAATTGAGCCTCAGAAATCAAATGAACTGAAAAGCAAATTGAACACCAGAAATGACCAGATTGAAAAGAAAACCAAAAGATTATAGGCGAAAACCAGTCCCTAAAGGCTAGGGTAGAATTGAAGAATTAGAAGCTAATGATCTCTCAAGACAGCAAAAACAAATAAAACAAAGTCAAAAGATTAAAAAAAAGAAGGAAACATGAAATATCTCAATGATAAAGTGACAGACCAAGAAAACCAGTCTAGAAGAGACAATCTGAGAATCATTGGTCTTCCTGAAAAAGCAGAAATTAATAGAAATTTGGAGTCCATACGAAAAGAAATTATCCATCAAAATTGCTCTGAAGTTCAACAACAAGAGGGCAATATAGACATTGAAAGGATCCATAGATATCCCTCTACACTAGACCCAGAAAAGACAACCCCCAGGAATACAATAGTCAAATTCAAGATATTCCAATTAAAAGAAAAAATTTTACAAGAAGCCAAAAAGAGACAATTCAGATATCAAGGAGCACCAATCAGGATCACACAGGATCTGGCAGCCTCCACTCTAAAAGACTGCAAGGCTTGGAATAGGATATTCAGAAAGGAAAGATAAATGGGTCTACAACCAAGGATCAACTACCCATCAAAACTGACCATATACTTCCAGGAGAAAGTATGGCCTTTCAACAAGATAGAAGATTTCCAAGTATTTGCATAGAAAAGACCAGGACTAAATGGAAAGTTTGATATCCAACCACAAAAAACAAGAGAAATATGAAAAGGTAAATAAGAAACAAAGGTGAAAGAAAGAAAACTCATATTTTTAAATTTGCCTCTTTAAGGGCTTCAATAGGATCTAATTATCTGTATTCCTATGTGGAGAAATGCTATGTATAATTCTCTGTAGTGAACTCTATTCACTATCATAGTATTTACTATTATAGTAATCAGAAGAATAATTCATAGGGAGAAGTTGGAATACTAAATGGTCTAAGATGATATGGGGAGTGGGAAAGAGGGGGGTGAATAGTAGGAGACACCAACAGAAACTTTATTGAATAAAAAAAATAGGATATTCTATTATACACAAAGAGGACACGGGAAAGGGAGGAGACAAATACTATTATAAGAAGGAGAGGAAGAGAGCATTAAGAGGTAATATTTAAATCTTAGTCTCAGTGTAATTAACTTAGTCTCAGTGTAATTAACTTAGTCTCAGTGTAATTAACCCTGAGAGGGAAGAGTAGCTATATTATCCATTGGGATATAAAACTCTATCTAACCTTATTGAGAAAGTCAGAAGGGATAAAACAAGGGGAGCAGGGGAGTGGAGAGGTGAAAAAAGGGAGGGGAGAAGAAGGGGTAGGGAATTCATTAGTTTGAAAGGAAATAGTGTAAGAAGAAGGAGTAGAACTAGGGGAGGACACAAAAATGTCAGCGAATGCAAAATTGATAATTATAACTCTGAATGTGAATGGGATGAACTCGCTCATAAAACAGAAACAAATAGCAGAGTGGATTAGAAACCAAAATCTTACCATATGTTGTCTACAAGAAACACATATGATGCAGGAGGACATACACAGGTTCAAGGTAAAGGGTTTGAGCAAAATCTTTTGGGCATCAAAAGAGAAAAAGAAGGCAAGAGCGGCTATTATGATTTCTGACAAAGCCAAAGTAAAATTAGATATGATTAAAAAAGACAGGGAAGGTCATTACATCCTGATTAATGTCAGTATAGAAAATGAGGAAATAACAGTGCTCAATATATATGCACCAAGTGGCATTGCATCCAAATTCATAAAGGAGAAACTAGCAGAGCTCAAGAAGGAAATAGATAGTAAAACCATAATAGTGGGAGATCTAAATATTTCTCTTTCAGATTTAGATAAATCAAACCAAAAAATAAATAAGAAAGAGGTAAGAGAGGTGAATGAAGTCCTAGAAAAATTAGATTTAATTGATATGTGGAGAAAAACATATAGGGACAAAAAGGAATACACCTTCTTTTCAGCTGCACATTGTACATTCACAAAGATTGACCATGTAATAGGGCATAGAAACATTACAAACAAATGCAAAAAAGCAGATATAATAAATGTAACCTTCTCAGATCATAGTGCAATAAAAATAATAATTAGTAAGGGCACCTGGAGAGGAAAATCAAAAACTAATTGTAAATTAAATAATATGATTCTCCAAAACCAGTTAGTCAAAGAAGAAATCATAGAAACAATCAACCATTTCATTGAAGAGAATGACAATGATGAGACATCCTATGAAACTCTGTGGGATGCAGCCAAGGCAGTACTCAGGGGGAAATTTATAACCTTGAGTGCATATATTAACAAATTAGGGAGGGCAGAGATTGGTGAATTGTGCATGCAATTTAAAAAACTAGAAAGCAAGCAAATTAAAAATCCCCAGATGAAAACTGAATTAGAAATAATAAAAAACAAGAGAGAAATTAATAAAATTGAAAGTAAAAGAACTATTGAATTAATAAATAAGACTAGAAGCGGGTATTTTGAAAAAACAGATTAAAAAGACAAAGTACTGGTCAATCTAATAAAAAAAAAGGAAAGAAGAAAACCAAATTGACAGTATCAAAGATGAAAAGGGAGACCTCACCTCTAATGAAGGGGAAATTAAGGCAATCATTAAAAACTATTTTGCCCAATTATATGGCAATAAATATAACAACCTAGGAGATATGGATGAATATTTACTAAAATATAAATTGTCTAGATTAACAGCAGAAGAAATAGAATACCTAAATAATCCCATATCAGAAAGAGAAATTGAACAAGCCATCAAAGAACTCCCTAAGAAAAAATCTCCATGGCCTGATGGATTCACAAGTGAATTCTATCAGACATTCAAAGAGCAACTAATCCCAATACTATACAAATTATTTGATATGATAAGCAAAGAAGGAGTCCTACCAAATTCCTTTTACGACACAAATATGGTACTGATTCCAAAGCCAGGGAGATCAAAAACAGAGAAAGAAAACTACAGACTAAACTCCCTAATGAACATGGATACAAAAATCTTAAATAGAATACTAGCAAAGAGACTCCAGCAAGTGATCAAGATGATTATCCTCCACAATCAGGTGGGATTTATACCAGGAATGCAAAGATGGTTCAACATTAGGAAAATCATCCACATAATTGACCATATCCAACAATCTAACAAAGAAAAATCACATGATTATTGTTATTATTAAAAATGATGAGGGCCGAGATCAAAAGGGAGAATAGTATTTTAATAAAAGCCATGCTGATAGAGATAAACTGACCACAAGCCTGTAAGAAAAACCTAGTCAAACCTCACCTCAGCCATTTTCCTTCCTCTCTCCTTGAGCTCAGATAATGAAAAAGGAAGTTCCAAGTCACTACCCCCTACTTAAAACAGTCCCTCACCTTTAATACGTTATCCAAAACAGGAAACCCATGAAACCCGTTCGACCACGGGAAATGTAGTTTTAAGGACCCCCACAGGTCCACCAAAGTTTGTCAAACACTATATTGAGCTTCAATCCTTCCAAATAGAACCCCAGGTGATTTTAACTAACACATTATCTCAATAGATGCTGAAAAAGCCTTTGACAAAATACAGTACCCATTCCTATTGAAAACCCTGGAAAGTATAGGAATAGAAGGACCTTTCCTAAAAATAATAAACAGTATATACCTAAAAACCATCAACAAGCATCATATGCAATGGGGATAAATTAGAAGCCTTCCCAATAAGATCAGGAGTGAAACAAGGATGCCCATTATCACCTCTATTATTCAACATAGTACTAGAAACAGTAGCAGTAGCAATTAGTGAAGAAAAAGAAATTGAAGGTATCAAAATAGGCAATGAGGAGACTAAGCTATCACACTTTTCAGATGATATGATGGTCTAATTAAAAAGTCCCAGAGAATCAACTAAGAAGCTTGTAGAAATAATCAACAACTTTAGCGAAGTTGTGGGATGCAAAATAAAGGCACATAAATCATCAACATTTCTATATATCTCCAACACATCACAGCAGCAAGAGGTAGAAAGAGAAACACCATTTAAAATCACCCTAGACAATATAAAATATTTAGGAATCTATCTACCAAAACAAGCACAGGAATTATATGAAAACAACTACAAAACACTTTCAAACAATTAAAATTCAATTTAAACAATTATTAAGAACCTTGATTTCTCATGTGTAGGACAAGCTAACATAAGAAAAATGACCATTGTACCCAAATTAATTTACCTATTTAGCACCATATCTATCAAACTACCAAAAAACTTTTTTACTAAATTAGAAAAAAAACTATAACAAAGTTCATATGTAATAACAAAAGATTAAAAATACCAAGGGAGATAATGAAAAAAAATATGAAGGAAGGGGACCTAGTAGTACCAGATTTTAAACTATACTCTAATGCAGTGGTCCTCAAAATGGTATTGTACTGGCTAAGAGACAGAAGGGAGGATCAGTGGAATAGACTTGGGGTAAGTGACATCAGAAAGATAGTGTATGATAAACACAATGTGCCCACCTTTTGGGACAAAAATCCACTATTTGACAAAAACTGCTAGGGAATTTGGAAAAAAATATGGGAGAGATTAGGTTTAGATCAATATCTCACACCCTACACCAAGATAAATTTAGAATGGGTGAATGACTTGAATATAAAGAGGGAAAATATAAATAAGTTAAGTGAACACAGAATAGTATATTTGTCAGATCTGGGAAAGAAGAAAGATTTTAAAACCAAGCAAGAGTTAGAGAAAATTACAAAATGTTAAGTAAATGATTTTGATTATATTAAATTAAAAAGATATTGTACTAACAAAAACAATGCAGCCAAAATCAGAAGGGAAACAACAAATTGGGAAAAAAATCTTTATCACAAAATACTTTGACAGGGTTCTAATTACTCAAATATACAAGGAGTTAAATCAATTGTATAAAAAAATGAAGCCCTTCCTCAATTGATAAATGGGCAAGGGACATGAATAGGCAAATTTCAGATAAAGAAATCAAAAGTATAAATAAGCACATGAGAAAATGTTCTAAATCTCTAATAATTAGTGAATGCAAATCAAAACAACTCTGAGGTATCACCTCACTCCTAGCAGATTAGCTTAAATGATAGAAGGGGAGAATAATGAATACTGGAGGGGATGTGTCCAAATTGGGACATTAATGCTTTGCTGGTGGAGTTGTGAACTGATCTAACCATTCTGGCTGGCAATTTGGAACTATGCTCACAGGGCTATAAAAGAATGACTGCCCTTTGATCCATCCATACCATTGTTGGTTTTGTACCCCAAAGAGATCATAGATAGACTTGTACAAAAATATTTATAGCTGAGCTTTTTGTGGTGGAAAAAAACTGGAATGTGAGTGTATGCCCTTCAATTGGGGAATGGCTGAACAAATTGTGGTATACGCTGGTGAAGGAATGCTATTGAGCTTAAAGGAATAATAAAACTGTAAGAATTCCATGTGAACTGGAAAGACCTACAGGAACTGATGCAGAGCGAAAGGAGCAGAGCCAGAAGAACATTGTACACAGAGACTGATATACTATGGTAAAATCGAATATAATGGACTTCTGTACCAGAAACAATGCAAAGACACAGGACAATTCTGAGCGATTTATGGAAAAGAATGCTACCCACATTCAGATGAAGAACTCTGGGAGTGGAAACACAGAAGAAAAGCAACTGCTTGAACACATGGGTTGAGGTGGACATGGTTGGGAATATAGACTCGAAACTACCACACCAATGCAACTGTCAACAATTTGGAAATAGGTCTTGATCAACGACACTTGTTAAAACCAGTGCAAATGCACATTGGCTATGGGGGTAGAGTTCGAGGGGTGAAGGGGAAAGTAAGAGCATGATTTATGTAACCATGTTAACTTTACTAAAAAATAAATATTAAATGTTAAAAAAAATAAAATTTATTGAAAAAGTTAAAAACATAAAGAAATTACACATTACTTGGATCATAGCAGGTACAATATAAAATCAATCAAAATATATTTATTAAGCATATACTACATTCTAGAGACTGTGCTAAACATTGAGATCACACACACACACAGACACACACACAAAAGTAAAAAAAAAGTCCCTACAGTCAAAGAAATTTTAGTCTAATGGGGAAAACAGTATGGAAATAAAACAAAGCAAGATATGCATAGGATTATTAGGAAATGATTAGCTGGGGGAAGGTACTAGAATTAAGAGAGATTGAGAAAGATAGTATTTTAGTTGGTACTTAAAGGAAATATTTAGATTCCTTTACATTTAGATTCCTTAATACCACTTTGCCAACTAATTGGAGAGAAGAAATATAATTTCATCATATAACAAATTAAAGTATTAAAATAACAGTTGTAAACATAGTATATGTTTAATCTTGGAGTTTGATCTTTTAGTCACAGTAAAATTTCCTTACATATTTTGCCCATATTCTCTGTATATCCTCTTAATTAATTTTCTGAGATCCAGTGTTTGATTTGAAATTATCACTTTGAGAACATTAAATGACATTTAAATGGTAAATAAATAGGCTTTTTGCAAAAAGTTTTGCATTCGACAATATGGTTTACTTCTAATGATAGTATATTATCAAATGTTAAGGAGACTTTTTTTTTATTATTGGATAAACTATTTCAAAGAAGTGCATTAAGCTACTATACAAACAAAAGACCAGCTGTTACCCTTAGGGTTTTTTTTTTATTAAATTGTAGTATAGCAATAGTTATGGCATTAAAATTAACAAAATAAAAAACAAAAATAACAACAAAAATGTTGCATTTAAATATTTAAACAGTATGCTGGGAATTGAATATTTCAATCTATCTATATGAATTTTTAACAAAGTAAAGACTTTAAATTTTCTTTTAAATAAGAAGACTTTTAAGGATACTAGACACCTTAGTTCTACACAATTATATATGAAAATACAATGTCACTGATTTTTTTTATCATTTTCATTGAAATTGCCTTTGATGCAAGGTTGAGGAGTAGCAGAATGGGGGACATTATAAGTTTTGAATAGTTGTAAAAGCAATAAATTATATAATAAAGTCTGGGTTTTGCTTCCATATCAAATACTTCCAGCATGAGCAACTATAGATAATTCACAGGAGATTTACTGGAAAGAATGTTGGTATAGGACTTGGGAAAAACTGAGTTCAAATCCTACCTTAGACAAATATTCACTTTGTTACTCTTGGAGTCTGTTTAGCCATTCTGCCTCAGTTTTCTCATCTATAAAATGAAAATAATTGGAAAATTTTTCTCTGAGGGTTATTGTGAGGATCAAGTGATATAATGTTGTCTGTCTTTCATTCATTAAATTTCTTCTATTTCTAATTGTCTTTAAAATTAAATACAGGCTATTCCTCTATCTAAACTTTTGAATAATCTAACTCCAATTCTTGTTATTACATTTGTTTTTGTCACAGAATTATAATTCCTGCTAATTTGTTTTACTTGCCGTTCCTCTAATGCTGTGTTCTAACTCTCATCTTGGTAATTTTCCAAAGGCTATCTCTTAGGCCTGAAACATACTTCCTTCCTCACCTATGTGTCCTATATCAAGTCCTTTCTTCGTACCTGTTGATTGGTGTGCTTTTCTTAAATCTCTGTACAAATTATTTTTAAAACTTTTATATTAAAACACTTAATCATAAATTCATGTTGTTTGACTTAAATGATGAAATCCCTTGAGTGTAGGTACTATTTTATTATTGTTTTTATATTTTTGGTGTTTAGTTGATCCTTTTTGAATGAATGGCTTTGGCCACAGAACTGAATGGTAATGAAGTTATCATACTAAAAAATGGCCTTTTGGTCCCCCATGTGGTAAAGTCTCAGGAAATCTATAATCTTATCCTTCTTTTAATTCTAAAAAAACCTGTTTTTAGAGCTTCCATTTACACCAATAGATTACCTTATAGTTACCTAAATTTTAATAAGTATCAATTTAATAATGGCTTAATGATGGAGTTCCTATCACCAGCCCACAGGTGGAAGAGAATTTGGAAAACAAGGAAATTTTTCCAGTGTTAGAAATCACAATATGTAGTATGTTTTATGTATATTCTTTAATAAAAATGGTAGCTGATATCACTTCCTTTTGATTTATTCATTTTTCATGTTTTTAATCAATAATTCACTTAAATATATTAGGTTAGGATTATTATAGTTGTACAAGGTCATCTTATCTTTATCCTATCTCCAAATTATTTTTTCTTTGTTATAATAAAATTATTGTGTTAGACTACTTTGTGTGACTACACTCAGAGACATTTAGGACATTACTTCCACGCCATTAACTAGTCATGTGCTGTTATTCAATTTCTATGTTTCAAAGGGGTCAGAGGAGAAATTATATTGCTTAAGGGTTGTCACCTTTTGGCTCTCAGCCTGAAGAAAGTATTGCTGATAAACAGACGTGAATTTTATGTGCAGTTAGTGTGTGTTTATTGCATTAAAAATGAAGTCAAGAATGTCTGGTTTGGCTTTTGTTTCAGATATTTACTAGTGATGATTACTAGCTGTATTATCTAAGCAAATCTCTTATTTGGACACAGCTTGACTCATATTAATCACCTGGTAGTTTTTGTTCAAAATCAAGAAAATTACCACTGATCACATAATAACAATAATAATTAAAATCAGAGTATTATAAGAATAGACATAAATGAACACTTCAAAAATAATTTCCATTTAAAATACTAAAAAAGAGGAAGGAATGAGTCTTTCCTTAATATGGTACCTTTTTTCTAAATATAAAATTAAGTATTACATATAATTATTTTAAACTAGAGGCATTACAATATGATCAGAACAAAAGAAAGGATAGTCATCATCACCACTACTCCTTGATTTAGTATTAGAACTGCTAGGTAAAGAAATGAGACAAGAAAAAATTAAAGGAACAAGCACAGATGATACAAGTGAATAAGCACAAATGATAAAAGTTATTTTGTTATTTAGATGACAGGATAACTTCCTTAGAGAGAAAGCTGAAATTAATGGAAAATTTTATAATTTGATTAAAATTGCAGGATATAAAATAAACACCAATATTATCAGAATTTTTTTGTTACCTACTAAACACATAAGAAAAAGGAGACACTCTGTTTAAACTAATGATTGGATACAGGGACTACTCTATACTCTTTATTTACCATAAACCATTTAGGAGCTATATGAATACAAATATGAAACACACTTTGCATGAAAAAAGATATATAAATAATTGGAGAACTATTCACTGATCATGGGCTGTATGAGATAATCTGATAAAAAATGTCAATACTACCTCCTAAATGAATTTAATTATTCAGTGCTATGCCATTCAAATTAGCATAAGATTTTTGTAGAAGTAGAAAATATAATAATGGAATTAATTACACAGAACAAAAGGTCAAGAATTGCAAGGGAAATATATACTTTTTAAATATTGGAATGGTCTAAGAATACCATTACAATATCATCCCATAGCAGAAAACTCCAATCACAAAAACCAATATTATTCTAGTTAAAAATTTGCACCCAGTTTCATAAGTGATTTTTGACTGACTGTATTAGAGAGCCCCAATTTGAAAGGATCATTTCTGCTGTGTCTGTCACATCAAGCTGTTCTCCTGAGAAGCTAGTGGATTGTTCAACTAATTCAAAACATTAATCCGTAGTATTTGCATTCTTCTTCAACAGGGCACCTTCAGGTTGATTAATGTTTTTATAAAAGTATCCAAACTAATTGTTGTTTCCTAAGGAGATCTGAAAACCATTTTAAATTGAAAATAAGTCTGCATGGGAATAATGTGAAGAACAGGACAGAAATGTAGCATGGTAGAGTAGAAAAAGTAATGCTTATAGAAGTAGAAGACCTGCCTCTGACTCTATATCTTTATATCTTCTGTGTATAGTTATTTTTATATTGTCTCCCTGTTTGACTGTTAATTTTACATTAGAGTAGGGTCTATCTTTTACTTTTCTATGTATCTTCATCTCTCAGCTCAGTATCTGGCACATATTAGGGGCTTAATAAATGCTTTATGGTTGAATGACTTCTAAGTTTCTGTTAAAATTAAAATTGTGATTACTGAAACATTATGTAACATATATAAGTGAACAAAAATAATAGAGAAGAAAGAACTAAGCTGCTGGTGTAAAACTTTTATTTCTAATCTGCTGGAGAAATTGGAAAGCAGTCTGGCAAAATCAAAGTATTGAACGATATCTCTCATTGTATATCAGGTTAAGATCTAAATAAGTGCATCAGACATAAAATTGATACTATAAACAAATCAGAGGAGTAAAAAATATACTACCCTTCAGATCCTTTGTTAGGGGAAGTGTTCATGACTAAAGAAAAGATAGAAAGGACCAAAGAAGTTAAAACAGATGATTTAAAATATTAAAATTTAGAAGTTTTTTGCACAAACCAAATTGTTATGGCCAAAATAAAAAGAAAAGAAATTTACTGAGGAAATAAAAACAACTTAATAATAAGTTTCTCTAATAACTTTCTGATTTCTCATATACATAGGAAATTCATTAAAATTTATATGAATTAGAAACAGTACTCAAACATTCATTGGTTAAATAATGAAAAAGGAAATTTTCATATGATGAAATCCATGTTATTAGTAGCATTTAAAAATCAAGACTGCTATTAATTAGATAAATATAAATTAAAGCAAGTCTAACCTCTCACACTCAGAAATTAATATGTTGGCAGAAAAGAGAAATGGTATGTTGGAGAGATTTTTGTTAAGTGGATATAGTAATGCACTCTTGGTGGAGTCGTGGATCTGTCCAGTCATTCTGAAAAGCAATGTAAAACTATGTCTCCAAGTCACTATTAAGTCTACTCTCCAAAGAAATCAAAGAAAGAGTAAAATGATTTAGAAGTGGAAACATATTTATAGCAACTATTTGATAACAAAGACTTGGAAACTAAAGGGATACCCATCTATTAGTGAATGTCTGAACAAATTGTAATAATTTTTATTCTTTAAATTAATGACATTTTTGCTTTAATTAATAATGAATTTTTTTTCAGAAAAAAACACCACATTTTTAAAAAACTAATGTGGATTGAAAGGAAGAGAAAGCTAACAAAGTATACAATAACAGCATTGAAAGAAAAATTTTGAAAGACTTTAGAATTCTGATTAATACAATGATCAACCATATATCTAGAGGACCCATAATTAAACATATTATCCACATCTTGAGAAAGAGATAATGGACTCAGATTATGGACAGAAATATATATGTTTTGAATAAGAGCATTATGAATATGAGTTTTGCTTGTGCATGTGTTTTTACAGAAGGGATTTTATTTTTTTTTCTCTTCAATGAGAAGTTCTAAGAAGACTTAGAAACATTCAATGAAAGATATTTTGCAGATTTTTGTCTCTGAGCATAGTGGAATTTTTTCTCTATTCTTGAAATGATGACCTGTTATATTTGTTAAACAGTTACATTTGTGGGAAGCTGCAAATGCCAGTGGTCTGTAGCAATCAGGTCTCACCTATTAACAGGCAAGCTTGACTTGAAGGGAGGGGTAGGATCTTGCCAAGTGTTCCTTTGCTTTCCCCTCCCTCCCACCAAGCAGTTAGAAAATCAGTTAAAAAAAGGCAGGTTCATTTGTTATCTTCTGGGCTCAGTCAGGAAACTAGGAAGGACAAAACTCCTAAAGATGTTAACTTTCTCTAAACTATTTCCCCCACAGGTTTGCAAGAGGAGAAAATAGTAAAATCTTGATGTCTTGAAGCTTTCAAGCACAGAGGAAAGGACTTGCTTTTGGGGCTACAGAGAAGGAGGAAGTCATCCTGAGGAGGTGTGAGTATTTCCCTGAATATAGCCAGACACAACTCCCAAAAGATGAAAGGTTTAATGTTATGTGGGGAAGGGAAGGAAGGGAAATTTAACAAGGGTAGCTAAGGTCTGGGAAGCCCTAAACTATTATATCCAAGCAGCCCCTCCCCCCAGAGGGGAAAAGTATCTTGGTTTGCTAATTAGCCCTCTAACTTAATAGATAATCTTCTCCTATGGTCTAAATAACTAATTAGAGATAACTACGATGTTGATTGAAGGTTTAGTCAAGCTAAAGCAGGTCAGCAGCACAGAACTAAAAAGGCTTGGTTCAGATTCAAGCCTAAAGTCCTCCAGAGCAACTAAGATCTGGGAACAACAAACAGAGTGACCTGCTCACTTCAGCCCCAGGAATCAACTGCCCTTAACTGCCTTAAACTTCCCTCTCACCCAGAGTTCTACTAAAAATTTTACTAAAATTCTCAAATGGAGATAGGCTATTGCATCCTAAATAATGCTACATATTTAAGTTTAAGAAATTTATATTGGAGGTGGAGATCAACATGTTTTAGTAGATAGGAAACTCACTTGGTTTTTAAGCCTTATTGAAAACCGATGGATCTCATCAATGTAATAAAATGTCAGTGTTAAGAACTGGGAATATAATGGATGCAGAGAAGAATAGAAAATATTATATGAAATGATGCAAGGTGAAGCAAAGAGCTAAGAAACTATTCAGAAAGTCTACATTAATGTAAATGGAAAGAACAGTTCTCAAGCAACTGCAAAACAATGTTGTAAAATTATGTAAAAATAACCCCAAAACATATTGGTAAGTATTAAAAAAAACATTTCCCTCACACATTTACAGAGCTGAGAGTGCAGAGGGGAATCTAAAGGAAATTGTAAAATCAGTTTATTTAGTTGTCTGAGGAGCTCTCCAGTGTCATTTTAAAGACAGAAGAGCTTTGAATTCAAAAAGTTTTATTGTTAGAGATAACTATACTATGTAAGAAATCATGATACTTTGAATATAGTTCTGTTGAACAACTTTATATATTACTCTTGTGTAATTAGAATTTTCTCCCCAGAACTCTCTTTCCCATCTTCCCATTTTCCTTCTCACATTATGTGCTTATGTATGGAGGATATATTTTGATGTAACCCCATCCCTCCCTCTCTCTTCTTTCCTGAATATGGCTGTGGAGGCTAGGAGGAGAGCTTGGTAGGAAAGTTTATTCATGTGGTCATACTTAAGCTTTGTACTTCTATTTTTTATTTCTTCTACTTCAAGTGATTACTAATAAATTTTATAAAACATAATACTTGGGGTTATTGATATTAATTTAAATCTTACACTGTGACATAATGACGTTTAGTAAGGAATTTATTTTGGCTACTCATTTCAGAAATCAAAATATTAGGATAATGATCTATTAAAATTTTGAGATGCAATCTTTTAAATCATATATAATTCACATTTTACCTACTGTCATATTCAGAATAAGAGAAATGATAAAAACTTAATTCTATAAATAAAATCTTAGTTCACATCCTAAATAAGGAGCGTATCTGTGTTCTCACAGATGTATAAGACCATAAAAGATGACAACATAGCTGCAGCTACATTCAATATTACTAAATATGCTTCTGCATGACAACTTAGCCCAGTTTCACATTGCCCTAATTGTACCTCAGCAAAGTTTTCTCATCATTATAACTAAATATCACATTTGTAGTGTTTGAAATACTATTATGTTCCATTATCACAGGGATTCATTTTTCCCCCCTTAGTGCAGAAGTTCAACTTTTCAGTTGCTTTCTTTCACCCACAGTTGTTAAACAGGAAAATTTCTCATATTTGAGAGCTATTTATGGGGTTTATCTATTTTTTGACAGACCAGAAAAATGTCACTTCCACTTTGTGGCATTTAAAAAATATGTGTAAGTATCCTGGCACTCAAAAGCTGCCATTAGTGATTTTCAGTTTGTAAGAAAAATCTTGTAGCTGTTTTCAAATGTCCCACTCCACTTGAATTCCATTCTTTTACTCTAAACGTTAATACTGGCACCTCAATTTTGTTACTCAAATGTTTTATAATGGAAATTTTTACAATTTTGGAAAATATGTCTGCAATCTAATTTACATTCTCCTACCATTAAAGAAAATTGAGGGGTTTTTCCAAAGTCCAAATATTTTTTTCATTGGCATTTCTGCTTTAAGAAGACTGTATTACCAATTTGAAAGACTGGATTGCCTATTATATGTGTGGCTGTGTGACTCTCAGTATACGTATATTCAAAAATATGAAACAAGTATAAAAACTTTTAGGCATCTCTTCTCATTTTGAAGAAAGACACTGTCATAGAAGTTATTTAAATGAGAAAAATAACACTGCATTCCACAATTAGATAGATTTAACTGAGACTCCTCACCATTTACATTAATACTAAATTTGCCATTCATTAAATTTTACATATTTCTCTTAATTCTGTATTTTTGGGCCAAGTAGACCAAGTATAATTTCACTCCATATGTGATAGCCTTTTAAGAAATTTAAGGTAGATAGGATATTCTTCCTTTCCTTTCAAATTATTATCATATAAAATCAAAGTTCTTTAATGTTCTGTTAACCCTATAATTGACAATTCCCATCTTATCATTAATCTTCTTAATATGTGGTATTAATATCATTAGAATAGAGTATTGCATAATTGTTAACTCTGTCATCTGAAGCTCTATGACTACATTAAGTCTAGTCTAACATGTAGGTAGACTTTCTGTAACATTCATATATGCCTCTGGAATATAGCAGAATAGACCATCATACTTTGCAACTCACCTTTTAATTTCTCAGGTAGGAAAGATTTATTGATGGGTGACAGATTCCTCTCAGGCTTCATAGAACTTTGGAAGGAATAACAAATACTCAAAGAGAGAATAAAAGTAGCTTTAAAGCACAAGATGATAAAAATCAGTATATTCAAATTAGCAAAGTAATGAGTAATGATATTACAAATAAATGAAATAATAGAAAAAAGAAAATGAGCTAATTTTTCCATATACTTTGAAAAATAAAGATATCCAGAGGAATGGCCTAAATAGGTTAGATATTGAAATCAAATAATTTAATGACAACACTAGTAAAATAAGAAGAAAAATCTTATGTTTAAAAAAAATTTCAAGAAGAAAATTTAAGGCAACAAATTAAATAAGCATTTTAAAGTATTATAAAATGTGAAGAATAATAAAGAAAATAAACAAACCAAATAATATAATTTAAGAAGATGAATAAAATATAATAATAACCAACATATTCTGCTCTCTCTGTGCTGTGTGAAGTGCTATGCTAAGAGCTTTACAATTATAAACTAAATTCATTTTCACAATGACTGACCTGACTAATTTACATATGCAGGATATATGAGAGGCAAAACTTGAACCCTGGTCTTCCTGACTGAGAAGTTGATTTTACATCATTCCAAAATGTAATGTATAAAATAAATAGTATTTTGTAATACTATTGTAACATACATGATCTTAAGTGAGGTGAACTGCCTCACAGAATTTTATAGTACTCCCCAGAACTCCAGGTGAGGGGGCAGTTGGGGAAGTTAAGAATGTGGGTATAAAAATAGGATACCCAGCTTGGCAAACTCACTCTTTGGAGGAGCTGGGTGACTAGGAAAAGGGTAGGAAATGTTTCTTCTCAGCTAGCTTATCTATAACCTCAGGGAGCACAGTGTTTCTTTGATGAATACTACACATTGACTCTAATCAGGCTATGAGCACTGAAAATACCTTATATGCAGTATTCCAGTTAATTTCTAAGTAATATAGATCTACAATCAAGATTACCTTCACCATCTTAAGCTTGATAATATTAGATTTAAGAGAAAATTTAGATTGTGAGGGAGTTAGGGGAATAAATTTTAATGTTCTCTTGACCCTATAATTGACAATTCCCAACTTATTATTAATCTTCTTAATATGTGGTATTAATATCATTAGAATACAGTATTGCGTAATTGTTAACTCTGTCATCTGAAGCTCTATGACTACATTAAGTCTAGTTTAACATGTAGGTAGACTTTCTGTAACTTTTATATATACCTCTGGAATATAGCAGAATTCAGAGGCATTCCCTTCTGGGGAATTGCTATTTCTGATAGTATACTGAAGATATTAGATAATTTTACCTCACCCTCAATCCTAGAATTATCCCTCCTTCTCTATTTCCCTAAATTAATAAATCCCTTCCCTTGTTAAGTTTGTTGGTTGTGAGGGGTTATATTTTCAGGCTTTACCAATCCAATTCATAAATTACCTAAGCTAAATCTTCATCCAGACAAACTCTGAGCATAGCTGTAATCCATAGTTCAAGACAGCTGTTTGAGTCATCCTGAGCACTTGATTTATCTTGGGCTTTAGGAATAATCTTCCTACAGTGGAAGTTGCTAATTTTTGTGGGATTATTCCTTATATGTCAGCCAATTTAGCTCTGTGATAACTAAGTCAAAATAATCTCCATTCTTGGTCAAAAAGGGATTCTGTTATAACTGTTATTAGGGGCAGCAACTGTCAAGGAGGTTGAGGAAAAAGAATTCTATTCATTCACTCCCTTGCCCTCTGCTAGTGCTTGCAGATTGATCCCTGGCTATGATTCCATTGATTAACCATTGCTAACTAAACCCATCTTTACACTATAATACCAATAAAATAGTACCATGGAAATATAATGTGCATTTATAATCTTTAATGTGCATTAAATATATGTTTATAAATATATCGTGCATAATATAGATGTAGATAAATTGAAAAATCAATTGTATGAACTATGAAGTGGTTACATTTTAAGATAAATATTTGAAGAATAATACCAGAGAAAAAATTTTGGGGTTTGGTTTCACACTGATAAAATTATTTCAAATATCTGTATCTGAAAATAACTTAAATGTAAAATAAAAGCTACAGATTGGGTAAAGTATCATCAACAAATCTATTAGATATAGATATAACACCAATTTTATATTATGTAAATTATATGACATTAATACCATAATTTTTCAGAAATCCCCAATAATTAGGAATGTAAATTATTGTATGTTTTCTTTATGATTAGAAATAAATATGACATAATATGTAAAAAACTCACAAGTATGTGTATATTTGTGTGCAAAACTAATATATTTTCTTCTGTGATCAGAAGAAAAGCCTATACAATTTTCCAAAGATAAAACCCAAAGTAGTAAATAAATATATGAAGGAAAGAAAGAAGATAATTGTTTTTTCAACGAAATAGGGAAATCTCAAGGAAGAGGATACTTTCTATATCAATGAAGCTCAGGAATTTACAATCTCAGAACTTTGCTCAGAGCATTAAGAGATCTGACTATAATAAAATAATATATACTTCCCATGTGATTTTTCATTCATTTAACATTTTGTTTGCCAATTCATTTTTATTATTATGACTTAAACTTATTTCTAATAGCAAATAAAACATAAAATAATCTATATTTCCAATGATTGAGGAATAGCTTCATTACTTATGACATTATTCTTATAGAATTAGATGATATAAAAACAAGAGATGTGAATCAAAAGAAAATTTAGTCACCATATAAAAGTAAAATAACTTCTATAGAAATATAACTTATACAGCAATTGGCTTTGACGATACAAAATAAAGCAATGGGATAGTTCATTGATGAGGAAAAGGACACAGAAAAAATAGGTTTTTTTCCATTAAGAAAACAAACAAAATAAAAACTCAATTTTGTTGCTATGTGACATCATGAAGAGAGAACTAGCTCTGGGGTCAGGAATAACTGAGTTCAAATTTGGCCTTAGACATGTACTAACTATGTAACATTGGAGCTAGTTATTTAATGCTTGTCTGACTCAGTTTCCTCAGTTGTTAAATGGGAATAATAATTGCACCTACAATGAAGCATTCTTGAGCGGATCAAATGAGATAATATATGCCTGGCATGTAGTAGGAACTTAATACATATTTTCTTCCCTGTTAAATTTCCTTCCCTATTAAATGATGAGAAGTTTATGTTATTTTTAATATATTTTACATGTTTTTTGTTGATCACTAAGCTTAATAATTTTTGTTTGTAATAATTTTTGGTTGTCTGGTATCTGTTTATTTTGCTAATCTACCTGTTGTTTTTAAAAATGATCAAGGATGATATTAAGAGGATAACTAATATTTTATTTAGGACCATATTGGTAGAATAAAATCTACCACAGGCGTGTAAAAATTTCAAATTGCTGCCTCAGCCATTACATTCAGTACCTTACTTAATCTTTCCTACGTCCTCCAGAGAGTGAGCTCAGGTAGCAAAGAGAGACCGCCTCCAATCACCCAGGAGTATTATATCATTCTCTTACATAATCACACTTCCTGTCTGCCTCCATTTTTACAAGAGCAATCATGGGAAATGTAGTTTCCAAAGTCCCCAAAACATCTACAGGAAGTTTGTCATATATCTACATATCTTACTTATCTCAAATGAGCCCCAAATACCTCTCAATGGAACCCCAGAACTTATTTAAATAACACATACCTATCATTATCTAGTGATTTATTTGGTTTCACAACTTTGGAGACAAACTTTTCCTTTTGTCTATTTTCAAGACCACTATTCAGTTGTAAATTATTATCAGTCTTACCTTCACATATTACATCCATCTCTTTCTTTCTATTTACTTGGCCTATCCTATAGTAAGCCTTTATTACCTTTTATCTTAACTGCTGAAAAGCCTTCCAAGTGGTTCCTTACCTTTAGCCTCTTCTCTCTTGCCAAACTTCTCTCTCTAAGGTGCAGATCTGACTGTATTAGATTGCCTCACTCCCTCAAAAATTTATTTTTGTTGTTCAGAATTTTTCAGCTAAATACAACACCTAAGATCCTCATTTGGGAATTTCTTGGCAAAGAGACGGAAGTGATTTGCCACTTCTTTCTTCAGATCATTTTATGAATGCATAAACTGAGATAAATAGGATTTAAGTGATTTGCACATGGTCATACAGCTAGTAAGTGCATTAGGCCAGTTTTAAACTCAGAAAAATGAGTCTTCCTGACTTCAGATTCAATAGCCTATCCCCTGAACCACCAAGTTGTCTCTAAAAAGTGTATAACAATTGCCTATAGCATAAATTTAAATTTATCAACTTTTGAATTAAAGCAAAATAATCTGTTTCACATTTACTTTTCCAATCTTAAAATTTTATTTCCACTGTTCTATTCTGGCCAAACTACTTTTCAAGATGTTCCCAGTATTTAAGATCCCTTTTCCTACATCTGGATCTTTTCATAAGTGGACTTTCATGCATGGATTATATCCTGTCCTTTCCTCTACCTTCTACACTCACTAGTTTCCTTCAAAGTACAGCTCAAATATATTTTCCATAATAGTCTTTTCTTCATCTATACACTTTACTTTCCAGTAATAATAATAATGTATTACTGGTAATTATAATTATGATTATAATAACATTAATAAATAGCACTTATTTAGAGCTTGCTTTGTGTTTTTAAATTAACATTTATTTTATATGTAACATAATATAGTATGTAGCAAAGCAATAATATAAAACATATAATTTGTTATAAATATATAATAAATTTAAATAAATATGCTTATCCAAGGGAAACAAATCCTCACATTAGCTAATTCCAAGAATCTATATCTCATTCCTTTCCTCTGGCCTCCCATCCTTCTCCCTTCCTGAAGAAAGCAGGTAATATGATATAGATTATACATATATTATCATATAATACTCATTTCTCTATTCATCATGCTGTTCCTTTAGACATATATTGTTTACAGTAGAGAAAACTTCATGGAAAAAATAAAATAAAGAATGGTATGTTTCAATCTGTATTGAGACTTCTAAGGTGATGGATATCATTTTTCATCAGGAGGTCCTTGGAGTTTTCCTGGATCCTTGCCTTACTGATAATAAAGTTTTTCACAGTTGATCATTACATGTGATTTTTACTGCATAGCTCATTCTCCTGGGTCTGTCCACTTCACTTTGGATTACTTCACATAAGTTTCTCCAGGTTTATTTGTGATCATCTTGTATTCCCTTACAGTCATAACACAAGTTGTTTAGCCATGCCCCAATTGACATCACTTCAGTTTCTGGCTCTTTTTCATTACAAAATATTCTACTACAAAATACAAAAATAACTGCTACAAACATTTTAGAAGTCATATTTTATGTCTTTTTTCCTTGATCACCTTAGGAAATAAATCTGACACAGGTATTACTCATTCAAAATGTATACACAATTTAAAAACTCTTTGAGCATAATTTCAGCTTGCTCTCCAAAATGATCAATTAGTAGTTCCACCAACAGTGTATTAGTGTCCCAATTTTTCCATGCCCCCTGTAACATTTGTCATTTTCCCCTTTTTTCATTTTAGCAAGTCTGATGGTTGTGATATGATATCTCAATTATTGTGAATTGACTTTATGGCTCCTGCAGAAAGAGCTATATCTGGCCCTCAAAAGAGGCAGATATGGCTTGAGAGCCATATTTTGCCAACCCCTGATTTAGATGATTTTTCATATAGTTATATGTTTTGATTTCTTCATGGGAAAACTATTCATAACCTTAAATCATTTATAAAAAGGAGAATGGCACATAGTCTTATTTATTTGACAAACCTCTCTACATATTTTAGAAATGAGAGCACTTTCTGAGAAACTATTAATTTTCCCCCAATTTGTTGCTTTCCTTCTAATCTTGGCTACATTAGTTTTATTTGTGCAAAAGGACAACCTTTCAGTATAATGCATTCAAAATTATTCATTTTAGATTCCACAATGCTTCCTATCTATAGTTTATTCACAAATTCTCCTATTCAGAAGTCTGATATGTAATATGTTTCCTGTTCTTTTAATTTGTTTATAATATAACACATTATAGCTGGGTCATGTATCAATTCTGATCTTTTTCTTGGTAAATGGCATAAGATGTGGGCCTACATCTAATTTTTGCCAAACTACTTTCCAGTTTTCCCAATAATTTTTATGAAATAGTGAATTATTTTTCCAAAACTTGGAACTTTACCTTTGTCAAACATGAAGTTATAAACTTTTTTTGACTATTTTGTTGTATGTCTTTGAATTTTGAAAAGCACTTACAATTATTATCTCATTTAATTCTCAGAAAACTGTGAGTTAGGTGCTGTAATTATCCTTATTTTAAAGATGTGGCAGACATAAGATGTATCTTGCTGATAGTTATAAAGCCAGTAAAAATCTGAGGCTGGGCTTGAACTCAGGTAATAATAATAATAATAATAATAATAATAATAATAATAATAATAAGATAAAATTTATATAGTACTTAATTTGTATTATGCATTGTCAGGTACTTTAAAATTATTATCTAATCTGACCCTCTTAACGACTCTGTGAGATCTCCCTCATGCTTTATTATACCCATTTTACAGATGAGAAAACTGAAAAAGATAGAAGTTAAGTGACTTACTAAGATCTTACAGTAAGGAAAAGTCTGAAATAGGACTTTAACACAGGTCTTTCTGACTCCATTTCCATTGTTCTATCCATTGAATGATGGAGCTGCTTATTAACATTCTGCACCATATAATTTTTTGTGTATACTTTGCTTATATTTACTTGTGAATACAACCCACTCTAGTGTTTTTGGTTTTGGCTTTGGTTTTGAAAGGACAGAGATTGTGTTTTATTTTTTTATCTCTAATATCTACTATTATATTATATTCAAATGTATTATTTACTAAAGTTAATTGAACTTTATTTTTAAAGAGGAGAGCATAATACACAGAATGAAAGTATTTGAAAATAATTTCACAAAAGAAATAAAAATGCACAAACATTATCATTTAAATTTAATATAGTCTATTGTTATAAAGGATATATATATATATATACACATATAGATATGTGTATATATATATATATATATTCAATTTGGATTAACTGACATAAACATATGAAATGTTAACCTAGTGGATAGAATGCTATTCTTGGGGTTTCAAGTTTTTTTTTTCACTTTTGTCTCTCACACTTGCTATGTGCCTTTGAGGAAGTTGCTTAGCTACTCTGACTTTTGGTATTCTCATCTATAAAATAAGACTAGAATCCCTTATAGAGCACCATCTTCATGAGTATATTACAAGGCTATGGATTAAATTATATTAAAATTAAGAGCTATGAGAATGTTAAAGCATTTTCTAAATATTAGTTATCATTCAGTTTATGACAAATATTACACACTTTTCTTAGTTGCTTGACATTTTTCTGGATCGTCTTTAAATTTTTATTTGAAATTTTTGCATGAGTTAAGATGATTCCAGAGATTCTAGTATCACTCTATTGTGATGCTAATTTCTTTAGAAACTAATCTGATCTTGGACAAATCCATTTAAAAAATCTGATATGAATATTATCTTGTAGCAAAGATTGCAGTTGGAAAGGGTCAATCCACTAGGGATTGGAATAAAGAGGGAGTGAGATAGTAGGGCAAAGATATGAGGGTTAGATTCTTTGATCCAAATGAAATGAAGTTCAAAGGTAAAGAAAAGATCTAAGAAGTAGGAGGTCAAGACTGAAGCCATAGAGCAAGTTGTCTCCATTGTTTCTTTGTTTTAAAGGTCAATAACGATGTGGTCCAGGAGACAAGAAATCAATAAATTGAAAAGTGTAGGAGGATAAAATCAGAGTGTCCTCGAGTCCAAAAGATCAAATAGTTTTGGAGAATGTTGTTAGGAAAAGGAGAGGTTTTAGTAGGCCTGATCTTAAGGCTCCTGAGACAGGCTGCATTAGACTTTTTGCCTCTCATACTTCATAATGGACATAATTGATGACTCAGAGGTAGAGGTGGGAAGCAGTTGAAAGATAAAAGAAAGGAAAGAGAATACACATTTATATGATGTCTACTATGTGCCAGAAACTGTGATAAGCTCTATTAAAATATGATCTCAGTTGACCTCAGTAGAAGCCAAGAAAGTCATATGTTTGCAAGTGTAGATCTGACTTCACTTAAGATAAAAAGGCAGATTATAAGGAGGTTCTATCAAGGAATGATTTTTATTAATTTTAATGCAATCCCACAACAGCCTTCATGGATAGGCTTCCGGTTTGACCCATTTGCCTGTTGATACACATGCTTCATTTATAGCATACCAAAATACTTGAAAAAAATTTTCTGCTTTTATCTAGAATTCTACTTGAAAATGTAAAGTTTAAATGTTAGATTCAGAATTCCTGCACTCTGTCATGCGTCCTCACATCAAGATTAATGGAGTCATACTTTCTAATTCTCGAGTATGATTTAGAAAAGTAAAATTTACAGGTTTTAGAATTAATTGTAACAGATTTTTGAAATAGTTGATTACATAATTTAAAATAATTAAGATGTAAAAATCAACAAAGCTAATGAGAGTTTTATCAGTGCTAAATAAACTCAAAAGATTTGAACTGAAAATGATTCTTCTCGAATACAGATAATGCTTAGATTTTATGAACATGCTTTATTTCTTCTTTGCCTAGAGATGATCTCCAGAATGAAAGAAAAAAGAAATAAGCATGGATGTAGAGATCAGTGCAGGAATGGATGTGACATCCTAGAAGGAAAGAGGGATATAGAAGCTTTACTGAAATTATTATCAATCCTAAATACAGCTTTACAAAATACTAACTAATTTCAAATCCATCATAGTAAATTTGGACACTAAAACCTCTGTTAACAATATTTTCCCTTCCTCCAAAATATTTATTTGCTTTTGTTTTGCAGTCACGAACTGTATTGGCTGAATGATGTTAAAAGCCCTCTTGCTTACCACCAGACTCTATCTCCTTCAGTCTGATCTATCTTATACATAAAGATAAGGATCTTTAATACCAGTCATTTTTTAACACCGAGCAAATGCCAACCAGTAACCTATGGATTCCCCATTACTTATTCATCGATGTTACGTTTCTATATTATCTTTGGACACTGTTAGCATGATATAATGATAGTACATTGGATTAGGAGACAGGAAGATCTGGATTCAAATCTTTTTCAGGCACAGTAGTTAAGTGACCCTGGGCAAATTAATTAACCTCTATGTGCCTCATTTCATCATCTGTAAAAAAGGGATTTTTTTATTCACTGGTAGAGAAAGTATTGAAAACAAGGAAAACTTGGATCTTTGAAATATTAAAATTGTTTTTAAAGGGCTCTGCTCTTCAGTTAAATGCTCTTACAAAAGCTAGAGATTCAATTCATTTAAAAACTGATTTGTTAAAGAACTCATTCAATGATACAAATGGAAGTAAAAAAAAGGCTGGCTTTCAAATTAGGTTAACATGACTTTAATTTTGCCTCTGATAATATAAAGAACTATGTTAAGAATCAATTAATTTCTCAATGTCCTCTGTCCCCAAATTCCTTATGACAATGAGTTCCCTGTGTTCATTGATGGAGAGATTTTTCACATTGGAATTTTCTTCTATCAATGAAGTAACTGGGCACTTCCCCCTATACAACCTCTACCCCTTTCAAATAAAACAGACACAAAATAAACAAACCCATGCTGAAAGGAAATGTGTTGTTCCTTAGAGATAAATTAAAAATAAGATGTAGTCCATCATTCGGATAATGATTTTGCTTCATTCCTGTTTAGTAGGAACTAATAAACATCATTTTTATTAATTAAGCAAATTTTGTACCTCCTTGTATCTATGGCCTGGCTCTGACATACAATCATGTGAAGGTAGTGGTCTGAAAAGAACAAAATTTTTGCATGTATTTAAAACTTTTTAATCATGAACTTTGGACAGGCCTCAAATTTTTCAAGCAAAAATAATTGTTAAGTTTTGGGGGAAACATTATTTGAAATCAATGAAGAGAGAAGTTTTTAAAGCTCTCATTGACCTTGAAATAATTCATAATGCCTTTCTACCAAGGTCTGTTGAGTAAGGTGTAAATAGATGAGAGATATCTATATTAAATTCTTTGATATATACATAGAAATAAAAAAGAGGAGAAAGAGGCAATGTATCCTTATTTCTATCTTGGAGAAATCCTCATCCCCTGGATGCTAAATAAATAGCCACTGCAGCATTTACAATAGATCTATAAAAATAAATTAATGGTGAAAATACATTGCAGAGTTAAAAGTGAACTATAGGTTGGAGGTGGGTGAGAAATGGGCACAGTAAATTTCAGAGTATTCAATCAGTTTCTGTGTATAGATTCTCTTAAAAGAAACATAAAATTTTATTTGAATGAGTGTATCTCATTACACATTTAAAAGTCAATATTCCTAAGTTACACAAAGCCTTGTACTGGAAAAATAAATTGCTTGAGCTTAAATATTGTAAAAAGCAGATGAAGGCAGACATTATCTTATGGAAAGATAGCATACTGTCTGCCAAAAAGAATACTCTTAAGATTGACCTTCAAAAATCTAGTATGAGAGACAAAAGTACACTTTACTTTTTAAAATTTAACACTTTTCCAGAATTATTTCTTACTATTTCTAGTATTCTAAGAAATTGTGGATAAAGTAGAGGGAAGGTCAAGATTTCTGTCTCGGTAATAAAATATTTTGATAAAGTATAGACATTAAATACAGTGAGAAACCAGATTTTATGTTAGTGATATTATAGTCTTTTATGTGTTGAAAATATTTATCTTAGGGATTTGTAGGTGAATTTTTTTGTATTAATATTAACAAGTATTTTTTAAAAAAATTCTACAAGTATTTTGGCAATTTTATATGGTTTTGATATTGTTTCAGATTGTGTTTATTTTATGTTGTGCTGCTTGCTAAAATCTCTGATTCTATTATCCTGGAGTAGTTCAAGGGTAGTCTGATTTACTAATTATTTATAGTTTTAGTTAATTACTAACATTGGGGGTAGAACTGAGAGATTAAATTATTCTTCTAATACTACAAAGTAAATGCATGTCAGAGGAAATACTTGAATCCAAATTTTCCTGATTTCGGAGTTTGTCTTCAGTCAACTACACCACAGTGTCTTTCTTTCATTGTGTTTGAGAAAGAATCTGGAACATAAAATTGAAACAGATTCATATCTATGTTATGCTTCTCCTCTACAGCAGCAAGTGTTACAATGTGTAGGTCATTGGACTTGGTGTGAAGAAGATCTGAGTTCAAATCCCATTTCAGATATTTATTAGCTGTGTGAACCTGTCACTTGATATTTCTCAACTTCTATAAATTTGAAATAATAATAGTATTTGCCTATTGTGATTTTATAGATCAAATAAGAAAAAAATGCAAAAGTTCTCTGAAGACTTTAAAGTGACATAAGTGCTAATTGTTACTACTAAAGTCTTTTCTGCCTCCTTGTAACATGAAGTCAACTTCAGGTTTTCAAACGGTAGGTCAAAAGTCATAATTCTTAGTCATCTGGAATGACTTTGAATATGGTATTAGAGTATTTTTTTTTGTTTTTCCCAGTGACTAGATATGTTAGAAAGAGCTCACTAGTAAGTTGGTTGTATGATGCTACTTTTTTAGCCACATCAACTCTTACACTCTTCTACTATGTTACTGAAAAATTCATATTTTCATCCTTAAAGAGAATCAGAGATTTTAACAAGCAGCAAAACACAAAATAAACACAACCTGAAACAATATCAAAACCATATAAAATTGCCAAAATACCCAACTAGTAAAAATTTTGCATGTCTCTTGTAGAATTAAAAAAAATACTTGCCAATATTAACACAAAAAAGAAATCTAGACTGTTTAAATCAGAGCTCTTTGACATATTAAAATATATGTGTGAAAATCAAATATTTCCTTTTTTTAAAACCCTTGTACTTCGGTGTATTGTCTCATAGGTGGAAGATTGGTAAGGGTGGGCAATGGGGGGTCAAGTGACTTGCCCAGGGTCACACAGCTGGGAAGTGGCTGAGGCTGGGTTTGAACCTAGGACCTCCTATCTCTAGGCCTGACTCTCACTTCACTGAGCTACCCAGCTGCCCGAACACTCAATATTTGCCCTGAATTCACAGGCACTTATATCATTCGTAGGATATCTCAGCTAAATGGATCATTATTTGTTAAAAAAAAAAAAGGAAATTACATTGTAAATGGGTAATTGATAATAGATGGCATTGAAAAAAATCTACTTGGGGTTCAGAAATTCTACTTAAACTTGTTCTTTGTTTTTAGGATTTTAAATAAATAGACTGTGTAATAGCCTAGTGGATAGGGGGTTGGTTTTGGTAATAGAACAACCTGATCTGACTACTTATATTAAGGGTGTATGTTAAATAATCTTGACTGAATCATCTCTAAAGAAAGTGAATCCATAAATTCACTCCAAATTGATTCCCTATTTTATTCCCCAAAGAAATTATTCCTAAATTTCTATTGTCATTTTTATTATATTGGCATATTTTTATTTTATTGATTATACCTATCTAAGATCAATTAAGGTTTCTCAAACAGTGAGATTTTATTTTTGTGAATTTTTTTTGTAATTGTGTTCATATAGTTCTCAGGTTTGTTTGGTAGGTAGACCCCCAGAGGTCTACTCTTATTTTACACTGGATTCATCTATTGCTTGCTCATGTATTTTATAGTGGAAAATAGAAATGTTGATGATTTATGTGGTGTTATTTTATATCTTGCAACTTTGCTTAAGTTGTTAATTGTTTTGTTTTGTTTTTGATCATTCTCTGGGGTTTATAAATATACCATCATATTATTTGCAAAGAGATATAACTTTGTTTCCTCATTGACTGTTGTAATTCCTTCAATAGATTTTTTTCTTGTTTTGCTATTCTACTACAATAGTAAATAGTAGTGCTGATAATGGGCATCCTTGCTTCAACCCTGGTCTTATTGGGAAGACTTCTAGCTTATTTCCATTATGGAAAATGCTTGCTGGTGGTTTTAGAAAGATGACATTTATCAATTTAAGGAAGCACCCACTTATTCCAATGTTCTCTCATGTTTTAATAAGGAATGAGTGTTGTATTTTGTCAAAATATTTTTTCTGTACATATTCAGATAATAATATGATTTCTTTTATATTTATTATTGACATAGTCAATTAAGCTGACAGTTTTCCTGATATTGCTCTATCTTTGCATTCCAGGTGTAAATCTCACCTGGTTGTGGTATAAGATTATTATGATATATTGCTGTAATCTCCTTTCTGGTATTTTGTTTAAAGTTTTCACTTCAGTGTTCATTAGGAAGATTGGTCTATAATTTCTCTTTTTTTCCTCTTGCTGCTTTAGGTATCAGCACCATATTTGTATCATAAAAGTATTTTAGTAGAATTCATTCTTCACATTTCCCCCTAGTTTATATATCATTGGATCTAACCATTATTTGAATACTTACTAAAATTCACTTGTGCATCCATCTGGTCCTGAGGATTTTTCTTAGGAAATTCATTGGTGGTTCATTTGATTTTTTTATGATCAGGAGTTGTTTATGTATTCTATTTGCTCTTCTGTTAATCCGGTCAATTTATTTTTGTTACTCATTAATTACATTAGAAGGCCAAATTTATGGGAATGTAATTGGGAAAAACAACTTCTTATTGTTTTCTTTTCTTCTTTGTGAATTTCTTGTGAATTTGTCTTTATTTTTGTGATTGGTAATTTGGTTTTCTTCTTTTTAAAATCAAATTACCCAATGCTTATTTATTTTATTTTATTTTTCATAAAGTCAGGCACTTGTCTTGTGTATTAATTCAATATTTTAAAATATAAAACTTATTAATTTCTCTTTTGATTTTCAAGATGTTCAATTCTGTGTTGAATTAAGATTTTTAATTTACTCTTTTTCTAATTTTTTTAGTTCAACATCGAATTCATTGACCTCATTCTCTGTTTTGTTGATGTAAGCATTTAGAGATATAAATTTCCCCATACATATAGCTTAGGCTGCATCTCATAAATTTTGATGTTATATCCTGTCATTTTTGCTAATCAAATTGCTGATGGTTTCGATTATTTATTACTTGACTCATTCATTCTCTAGAATAAAAATTTTTAATTGCCAATTAATTTTTAGTCTTTCTGCTGCTCTTTGTTGAAGACAATTTTTATTTCATTTTAGTCTTTATATAGTTGACTGGATAGTTCAATTTCTCTACATTTTGTTGTAAGATGTTTTTGCCCTGATACATGGCAAATTTTGTGAAGGTGCCATGGACTGATGAGAACAATCAGTATATTCCTTTTTTATACCCATTCAGTTTTCTCCAGAGGTCCATGATTAAATTTTTATAAAGTTCTATCAACCTTCTTAATGTCTTTATTATTTTTAAATGAATTTATCTAGTTCTGTGAGAGGAAGGTTGATATCCATGTCCCCCACTGGTATATTTTACCTGTTTTCTCCTGTAACTCATGTAACATCTCCTTCAATATCTCTTTTGAATAGATCAATTATTATTTTTCATTTGTCTGAGATTGTAATTGCCATCCATGCTTTGTTTTTGTTTTGTACTTTAGTTGAGTCATAATAGATTCTCTCCTCGATCTTTACTTTTACTCTGCATGTGTCCTTGTTTTAAGTGAGTTACTTGTAGATGACATATGGTAGATTCTCATTTTTAAGCAACTGCTCTCCCTTTCCTTTTTATGGGTAGGTCCATCCCCATCACATGTAAAATTACTACTAATTCTGTATTTGTCTCCATTTTATCTCTGCTCCCATTTATCCATCTCTTTTACTCCTTTCAGTCTTTCCTTGTTCGTGAAATCCACTCTTTCTTTTGTCCATTTCTCCCTTCTCTTATTCCCTCTTCCCTACTTAATTCCTTACCACATAAGATAGGTTCCTATGCCCAACAAAGTGACTGTTTTGAGCTAATTTTGATGAAATTAAGTTCAAGCATTGACTACCATCCCACTCCCCAATCTTCTCCTCCTCTGTTTTGAATCTTTGGTGTCTCTTCATGTGAAATAATTTACCCCTTTCTATCTTTCATTTCCTCTTCTTCCAGTGTGGACCTTTTTCTTGTCTAAATATTTATTTGGATATCATTCTATCCTTTTTTATTTACTCAATAGTGAGAATGTTCTTAAGTAACTTAAATATCTTGAGCTCTTTCAGTACCATAAGTATCTGTTATCATGGATATCTTAAGAATCTTAATCAATACATTTCCATTTAAAAAAGTAATAATTTTTTCCTTATTGAGACCTTTAAGATTTCACTTTTCTTTTTATTTTGCATGCTTTTTTTGTGTGTCAAATATGCACATCAAATTTTATTTTCCGCTTTTGTGTGTGTTTGTGTGTGTATGTGTGTGAGAGAGAGAGACAGAGAGAGACAGACACACACA
>NC_058132.1:234808959-234819491 GCF_016433145.1 Gracilinanus agilis | reverse complement strand
GAGAGAGAGAGAGAGAGAGAGAGAGAGAGAGAGAGAGAAAGACAGAGAGAGAGAGACAGAGAGACAGAGAGAGACAGAGAGAGAGAGACAGAGAGAGAGAGACAGAGAGAGAGACAGAGAGAGAGAGAGAGAGAGAGAGAGAGAGAGAGAGAGAGACAGAGAGAGAGAGAGAGAGAGAGAGAGAAATGCCTGGAAGTCTACTATTTCATTAAATGTCATTATTTTCTTGTGGAGGATTATGCTCTGTTTTGCTGCATACATAATTCTTGTTTGCAATCAAATATCCTTTACCTTTTTCAGATGGTCATATTCTATATGCTCTGGTGTTTTAATGTGGATGCTATTATGTCTTGTGTAATTCTGACTGTGGTTCTATAGTATTTTAATTGTTTCTTTTTTACTGTACTCAATTTTAATTTTTAGGAGTTATTTATTCTTTTCAATTTTAAGTCTCATTTTCCATTTGGTCAATTCTGCTCTTAATAAGCTGTTTGCTTTGATTTTGAGCCTTCCCTTCCATTTGGCCCATTCTAGTTTTTAGAAAATTATTCCTTCACTGATTTCCTCTCCCCCCTAATTTTGACTTTCTATCAATTCTCTTCTTTGATTTTTGAACTTCTTTTCAAGTTCTTCCAAGGTTTCTTTTGGGGACTTATATGCTTTCACACTAACTTTTGGGGGTTCATATCTTTCTGTTCTGGCATTGTTGTTTTCTTCTGTGTTTGTATTCTGATATTTTGTCACTAAAGTAACTTTCTAAAGTCAAGTTTTTTTTCTTTTTTCTTTTTCTCTTTTTCTAGCTCTGCTAATACCTTTCTCTGGGCTATATGCTATAGACTGGTCTCTCCTCTTTTACTACCTTTCCTGGGCTGAGTGAGGTGGTCTGGTCCCTGCTGGCACCTTTCTCTAGGCTCTGTACTCTTGTTTTGCCTCTACCCTTCAATTTTCACTTATTTTTCATAAGGTGGGCTATTCTACCTTCTCACCTCAATGAGGAAGATCCCTGCTACTTTATTTAGTTTTCATTAGATTTTTCTTTTTTTGGGATTTTGGAAATGGTTTTAAGTGACTTGGAGCATTCTTTACTTAGACATCTTAGCTCTCAAAAATGGAAGCCCCCTTTCTATTGTCTTTAAACTTATTTAGCTTTTCTTGCTTCTTAACCAAGTCAAATAATATTTAAAAATACATCTTTACTAAATCTAGCATCTCCTCAAGCTAATATCCTTTTTCATTTTTTTCAGCCTAAACTTTACTTAGAAGTAAATTGCATGCATTCATTCCATTTCCTTCCCTCTAATTCATGGGATTATTGGAAGTGTCCTCACTTTTCAACCATTTGAAATCTGGCTTCTTAATTGATCACTTAACTGGATATAGTGCTTCCAAATTACTAATTGTTTTTCCATTTGCAAATCATATGGTCCTTTTTCAGTCTTCAACTTTCTTGACCATATAGGACACACTATTTACTCTCCTCTCTTGGATACTCAAATTCTAGGTTTTTAATGACAATATTTTTTCAGTTTTTCTCCTTCTAGTCTGACTTCTTTTCAACATCCTTTTGAAGTTCACTATTGAGATCATAATTTTTTCTTTATGATGACTTTAGTCTCTATCTTTGACCCTTTTTTACCTCTCACTCTATAGTGTAATGTTTAGAATTGGTGGTTGCCAAAATATAATTAACCCTTAAGTCACAAGACTGTTAATATCTAAATTTATTAGTAAGAAAAAGAAAATAAGAGAGAAATATAGACAGGAGGTGAAGAATTTCCTAGCCTAACTATCCAGAGCCTAACAACTCAGTGTCTGTCTCAGAATCTCAGCATCAGAAAATAACACCACCACCCCCCAGCTTCTTGTTGGGTCTCATCTTATAAATCCTTATTATACCCACTAGCTCTCTTACATCACTCCCCAGGAACCAACACCAGTTCCACAATTAGCCTGGCCCCACCCTCTGGGGCAGTGCTTGTTGGATCAGTTTCATGGTTGCTGATTGACCCAAATTAAAAACATATGTAAGGGAATTTCATATCTCTAATTAATCAAATCAGCATACAAATTCCCTTCTCACAATTCCCCCCTGTGATTCTATTGGGAGATGAGCATGTTAAAATCTCCCCATTTGAGGGTCTTGGGAGATTAAAATGCCTAGTCTCCAAAATGAATCATTTCTAATAACCAACCTACAACTCTTAGAATTCTCCCACTGAAGGTGTATAAAACATTGCACCTTTTTAAAGGGAAAATTACAGCAACATGTGAACAAGAAGGGAATAGAAGAGAAAGAAAACAAAACAAAAATTAATAGATGCATTGGCAAATAGCCAGTTGGGGGGCATTCACCTTTGGCATAAGGATTTTCATTCAAAATAAATGTGTTCAACCTCCTTCATTTCAGTTCATTCTGGATGTCTTGGTGTAGCATATGGTTTCTGCAGGCCTCTGGCATGGCACCCTCTTCCAAAGATTTGCCTTCCCAATTCAAGATGCTGGTGTGTTTCTTCTAAAATTCCTCCAAAAGATTTTAAACTCTAAATTTTAGGACAGCCATCATACAATAGCTCCTCTCTGAGTTCATGAACAAATAAAGAACATTTCTTTAAATGCATAATACAATTTTATTAAATGAAAGGCCAAATCTCTAATTAAAAAAAGATGGCATCTCACTTAGTGGGTGTGACAGAGCAGGCGGCAAAATGTAGTGACTTCCATTATGTAATAATTCTGTGATCCCAGCTAAGGTTCTTGACAAGAAATCCATTTGGACTTGTAAAACCAGTGACTTTAGTGACTAAGTGAACAAGAAAGAATACCCCTTCCAAAATCATCTAAAATCATCTGAAAAGCACATTATCTTGCTCTTTGTATTTGATAGGTCATTTTGAGACAGCAAAAGACCTCTGCTGTATGTATGTATGTATGTATGTATGTATGTATATATCAGTAATTTAGAGTGCAATAACACAATAAAATAATTAAGTGATTATTTTAAATTTTATTATTTTAATTTAGTTATAAATTATTTTTAAAAAATGGTTTTTCTTTACTGAATACCCACCATTTCAAACTCATACTTACCATATTCCTGTATCTTTCTTTGCTTTGGTTAATATGTAAACTCTCTTGTTTGGCTTTCACAATACATCATAATGACAACATCCTATCTTTCCAGACCAATTACATATTAATTCCTCTTGTTTTCTCTGTAGTAAATCCAAATTCATCTTCCATATTTTCCTCTCACATGATATTTCATTTTTTATTTGTGTATAGAACTTAATCAATTATTTTGATTGATTGATTGATTGATTGATTGATTCTAGTCCTGCTTATGACTCATAATGTTTAGGTGAAGGTTGGAAAATCTCTTACCTCTCAGTGCTCTAAGGAACTTTTTATGATCATAAGTTGGAGAAAAAGTATTTATAGTAACTTTTGCAGTGGAACATTTCTATACTGATGAAATCACAGACCCAAATAAAAATTTTTAAAAATGAAAATAATTCTGGATCTTATGATTCATTAGACTAGGCTTCATAAACTCAAAACTATCTCCATGAAATTATAGATACAAAAAAAGAATAGCAACATCAGTGTCAACTATTGATGATAAATTATATCCATTTCTTATATGTAAATATGAGTCAAAACATTTAAGGTTAGGAACAATCCAAGTTCAACAACATGGTTGCTTTATTACTTTTTGTTTGTTGCTTAACCTCTCTGTGCCTTGATTAACCCTTATTTAAAATATGAAAGTACTATACATTATTTAATTTATTAAACAAATATTTATTTAGTGCCCCCAAAATACATATTACTACTGTATTTCATAATGGAAAACTGAATCAGACATCTTTTGTGCTCAAAAGGCTTGCTAACTAATTGAGTACATGATAGAAGCTGCTAAACTGTTGGGAAAGCATAAATAATATTTGAACTCTTTTTATTGATGAATGACCATATCTCTGGAAGATTCTTGTTGGGAAAATCTTATCATCCTGAAAGATACCATCAGTCTTGTTTCTATACCTCAGCACTACTCTCTAACTCTCTAATTGGAGACTACAGCAATCAACTACAAAACTTCCATTTATGGAGGGAGCTAAGCTCAGTTATCTTCATATTTCTTTTTTTAAAAAAAAGCTTAACTTCTATCTTAGACTCAATACTATGTACTGGTTCTAAGGCAAAAGAGTGGGAAGGGCTAGGCAATGGGGGTTAAGTGACTTGCCCAGGATCACAGAGGTAGGAAGTTTCTAAGGTCAGATTTGAACCCAGGAACTCTCATTTCTATGTCTGACTTTCAATCTACTGAGCCACTCAGCTACTCCCAGTTATCTTCCTGTTTCTCATCTTGTTGCTGTACTATTGAAATTATCTGATTTTTCCACCATTCCCATCCCACACCTACTCCCCAACTTTCAGGTTCCTTTTAGATCCTGTCTTTTATTAAACTGTTAACCTCCTTGAGGAAGGGCCAGGACTGACTTTGTTTTTCATTTGTAACCTGGTACTTAGTAAAGTACCTGGCACATAGGAAGGATGTGATAAATATTTATTCATTATTTCTTTATTATTACTGATATCTCATTAGTCCTCTCAGAGAAGACTTTTTAGAGGAGATGAGAACTAAGCCAGGTAAAGATGAGTAAAACTTCAAAATGTAAAGGTGGATCTACAAAGTATTATAGGCAGATGGAAAAATGAGAACAAAGGAAAGAGTGGATTTGGCTTTAGAAATTCCATTTAGTTTAAGCCAATTAAACATTTTAAAAACAGCTGGAAACAGAAGTTGGGGCAAGACCATGGATGGCATTGAATGCTAATAACTTGATTAAATTAGAAATCAGGAGCTTTTCAAGTTTGTACCTAAGGTAATGATAGCTCTTTTTACTTAGGAAAATTAGTCTGACAGGAGTACTGATGTGACAGGATACTGAGGGTGGGGAGATTGGTTGGAGTAGAATGATGCTGGAGTAGAATGAGAAGTAATGAAATCATAAACTACACTGGCAGGAAAGAAGATGGAAGTAAGGGGACAGTTTGTGAGAGGAACTAAAGTATTTAATATACTTGTCATTTCTTGAGGACAGAGGCCTTGTCTTTTTCTTTGTATTTCTCCAAGTGACTTTGAGATTTTTTTGTCTTCAAAAATAATTTGTCATTATTAATGGATACTACAAAACAATTTTGATGGCTCCTATTCCTTCTTTATTTTTAAGGTGCTTACAATGCTATTATTTTGAATTTCTTAACACTAAACATCATTGGAATATGAATGAAATATTGTTAACATCTAAGGGATTCCCTAGAAAATGCACCCAGCCTAGGTCATACTTTGGTAAGCAGGAAACAAAAAAACTCAACAGACAAGTTCTTTGTATTAGGACTCTTAGATGCAACGTACAGTCCCTCTAACGCCTTTTTAATATGAGATTTTCAGTTAGGAAAAGGGAAGATACAGAATTTTTAGTGTTAAGGAAAATAGTTAAATTCATTATTAAAGGATGTATGATATTCCTGTTTTTATAAATGAACATTTTCATTCCTAAGAGTCAGAAAGAAGTTTAGATTAATAAAATAACTTGTTAAATATGTTCATTAAAACACAGTTTCCAGACAGTTTTTAGCAGTTTGGAAAGGAAAACAACTATGTAATAAATATAAAGACCTTTAAAACTTTGAGTAAGAAGTAATCTGGAACCCACTTTTTACAGGAACACTGTGATGTTTAATGGTTAAGAGAAATAATATTTCATTTATTATGAAGTATAAAATAAAACTCTGAAGAAACAGTATCAAGGACACATAATAAGATTCTTTATTGACAATTTACTGTCTGTAAGGAATTATAGTCACATAGCCCATTTGCATAACTTTTATTACAAGTAAAATTTAAAAGATATAATAAGGATTTTGGAGGCTGTGGTATGATTAAACAGTGTCTGCTGATTTCTTATTAATAGTTTTGTGAGTTGTTTTATGAAGGTTAGGTGAGTCCATAAGCTGTGAGTGATGCTAAGTACATGGGCATTCCTCCTTCATATATTTCACTGCCAGCTTCCTGGAAGTATGTATACATCTTCCTTCCAGAGATGCTGAATACATTGATGAGATGTGACCTGGATTTACCTGTGGATTGTGAAATGTTAACTTTTATTCATTTGCTTTAATGAGTACCTATCGTCACCTATATTTTAAGTGGTCATATTTCACATATGTATTATTGTGAGTAATATGAGAAACATATTAATTGGGGCTGAAGAGTAGCAATCCCTAAAAATCGCTCAAAAGGGTTATACACAGGACTTTGAGGACATAGATATTAATGTGTGCTAGTGTTCTTTTTGGGGAGGAATTTAGATTGCTCAGTGTAAAAGCAAGTTAGAGCAAGAAAAAAACCCTAAGACAGTAGACGGATGACCTCACATTCAGGTTAGTTCTGAGGTCCTACACAATGTAGGTGGATTTAAGATTTCTATATTAATTGGGCAATACCACCATCTTTTTTCATCATCACTATTATCAGTAGACATTATTGAACAGCTATAAGCAGGATAAATTACTTAATGTCAGCGATACAAAGAGCTATGCAATGTGATTCCTGACTACATGATCATATGAGCAAATCATAAAAATGGGGAACACAAAGACACAATTTCATATGTACTTTCAAATATAATGCAACTGTTATAAATGATGCATATATTTGCCTATATGTATTTTAATTTGATACACATTTCATTTGTAATATAGTTTTCACATAAATATGTGTTTCATTCATATATATGCACATATACATATAAATATATGAAAATCAAGAAAGGATATAGTGTATCTTACTAATGAATATTGTGGATGAAAGCTAAAGGAGTTTGCAGAAAAAAGTAATCATGGAAGTTCAGAAAAATTTTGCAGAAGCTTGTTAATTCAAATTTCTTTAGCTCTGCATTTACTACTTCTACAATTCGCACAACCTTTTTTTTCAATCAGTTGTTGAGAATTGATCAAGCTCTCAAATAAAACCTCAAATTTTCTTGGGAGGACAAAAACTCCATAATAAAAATAATGAAACAATTACATGGAATATCAGGACATTTCCAAAAGCATTAGAAAATAAGATTCAACAGAATTTCATCAGTGATTATGTGTTGTATTGTAGAGGCTGAGGAGTCAGTTATAAGATAAGTTATTGTTTTTGAGCTTTGGTGACTGGAGGGATAAAGATAAATAACTGACATGGACAGAAATGTAGAAATTGTGAGAGGAAGCAGCATTTGGAAGAAAGACTAACATGTTTACTTTTAGGCATGTTTATCAAGAGGATTTTGGTTGCATCATCCATAACTGTGTATATAAACCCAGTGGACCAAATTCTCCTGCAATCATACAAACATGGAAAAATATTCTAAATAATTTTTTTAAAAAAGAAAGGGAAAAAATCAAAAACAAAAAACAAAAAAACCCAACATTATCCTCAATCTATAAGTCATGTGTTAAATCAAGCATACAGTAAGAGAGACAATGAGTTGACCAGTAAAATCACTTCAGCTTTTCTTTTTTCCATGACCAGAAAGTGTTTTTATCACCTTTTAACAATTTAAGAATTAAGTTGAAATGATGAAAATATATATCAGAAAACTTATGATATTGCCAGAGCCTCAGAGAGATTTTGAAAATCATAAGCTCAGACTTTTAGAGCTGTACAGCATCTTAGAGAAAAATTACTTAAACTCCATTTGATGTGAAAAAATGAGGCCAAAAGAAATTCTATAATTTGAACTGTTAAATGAATAATGTCAGTTAAGATTTGAACTGAGGTCCTTATACTTCAAATTCAGTACCACACTATTTTAATTTTTCAGAGAGCTAATATAATTAAATCAAGTACATAATTCATTGGATCATATTTCAGGATTTGTTTTTATGTCTCATATTTATAATAATTTGTTTTTATTTTAGTGCAGTGATTCCCAAACTTTTTTGGCCTACTGCCCCCTTTCCAGAAAAAAACATTACTTAACCCTCTGTAAATTAATTTTTTTAAAAATTTAATAGCAATTAATAGGAAAGATAAATGCATCTGTGGCCATCACCACCTCCCTGGATCACTGTAGCACCCACCAGGGGGTGGTAGTGCCCACTTTGGGAATCACTGTTTTAGTGTATAGTAAAACAAAAGCAAAAACCTTACATATTAAACTGCACATGTTGGCAAATTTCCAGACAGTACTTATAAACATTAATTTCTGAAAAAATATTTTAAAACTTTAAGCATTTCCACAAATCATGAGAACTGTAAAATAAAAATCCATTAATATGTTAATTAGTCAATCTCAATACAATATGAATTTCTTTCTTAACATATTATTTTATATTTTTGAAGCATATAGAAAAATTTTTGCACATTGTTCACTAGAGTTCCAGAAGTTAAAACCAAAATACAAAAAAGGGCAAATGATCAATTAATTCAATTCCCTGTTAGTAATCACTGCACATTACAAAGGATTAAAGACAGTGTGGTTTTTTTGTGTTGTTTTGTTTTGAATTTAATAAATGGTTTGTAGAAAAGCTAAAGAAAAATATAATGACAGAAATTTGTCCTGGAAAATAGTACAAAGTACAGGTTTTGTCTCCAACTAAATTCATAATGGGGAAATTAAGTTAATTATCAAAATAATGTCCAGTGATATAACATAAGATAAATATTCAAGCCAAATATATATAGGTGATGTGTTCTCTATTTACTTGAATTTATATTTTATTACAATGTTAACAAGACTGGGTATGAGTGACCACCCCCATCCCTTTCATATATATGTTCATATACACACATACATATATGTTTATATTCTTGAGTGTGTGTAGAAAAGGGAGGCACATTCCCAAAACATCTTCCCTAAGGCCATAAATTTGTTTTTGAAGAGGCAATTTAGTAAAACATAAAGTGTTTTCCCATTTACTGTACTTACTATCTCCAAGGATTTTTTCCCCTTCTTTTCTTTCTGACCTTTAGCAAAGCACAAATTTAAAGTATTAAGCAGTGGATATTGTAGAATTTTCCTGTAGGCATATGGGGCTTGCATAGACCATGGTTATTATGAAGCTCACATACTTTTATATTTTTTCTGCCCCAGGAAAAAAAGGTTAAACACACTTTTTTGTAAAGTAAAAGTCAAACAGTGACAAATGGAAGGCTTATTAATTTTCCAAAAAGGAAAAAAAATTATTATCATTAATATCTAGGAAATGTTACAGTGAATAAAAGGTTAGAGAGGAGAAATTAAACATAATGCATTGGAACATTCTTTTCTCTTTCCTGCTTTCCAGGGTACTGTACTTTCCTTGTTCTCCTTTTACCCGTTTGACTGATTATTTTCAGTCCTCTTTACTGAATCATCACACATTTCTTTCTCAGTGAGAATATATCCCAAAAGTTGTTTTAGACACTCTTATCTCTTTATGTGATCTCATTTTGTGAAATTATCCATGACTCATTCCTAGCTTCCATATTTATAGATTGACATATTATGTCCTTTTTATTTTTTCAATTTTAATTTTTTCCAGAGTTTGTCAGTATAATTTTTAATATTCATTTTCTGGTACTTGGTAATCCATATATTCTCTCTCCCTCCCATTACTCTAACTTCTCCAAGAAGATGGATTATATGGTGTAGGTTGATTATGTATTATTGTTGTTGTATACAACATCCTTTAGGTTTTGCTCACCTCACTTTTAGTCATTTTATATGTCTTTTCAGGTTTTTTTCTTTGTTGCAGTCCTCTTGTTTGTCATTTCTTATGGTGCAAAGAGTATTCCATTATAGACATATACCATAACATGTTTAGCTATTTGCCAATTGATGGACATTTCTTCAGTTTCCAGGTCTTTGCCACTACAAAAAGTGCTTCTATAAATACTTTTTTAAAGGAAGATTATTTCTCCTAGACTTTAATCTCTTTGAGATATATATCCAGTAGTGATATTGCTCAGTCATAGGGTATTCATAATTTGAAGGCCTTTTGTGTCTGGTTCCAGATTGCTCTCCAGAACGGTTGTATCAGTTCAGAATATCACTAACAGTATATCATTGTACCAATTTAAGCACATCCTTATAACGTTTGTCACTTTCTTTTTTTTTTCTCATGTTAGCCAGTCTGAGAGTTTATGAAGTGGCATCAATGAGTTGTTTTTATTTGCATTTCTCTTATTTATAGTGAATTAAGGCATTATTCACATTATATATATATATATATATATACATATATATGTATATATATATATTTTTAGTTAGTTTATTTATTTTTTAAAACCCTTACCTTCCATATTGGAGTCAATACTATGTATTGGCTTCAAGTCAGAAGAATGGTAAGGGCTAGGCAATGGGGGTTAAGTGACTTGCCCAGGGTCACACAGCTAAGAAGTGTCTGAAGCGAGATTTGAACCTAGGATCTCCCGTCTCTAGACCTGGCTGTCAATCCACTGAGCTACCCAGCTGCCATATATATATATATATATA
>NC_058132.1:234758239-234799386 GCF_016433145.1 Gracilinanus agilis | reverse complement strand
TATTAGAGAAGAAAATACCATTTGAGGAAAAGACTTCTGGGACCTAAAAAGGAAGGAACATAAAGTCTGTATACTTTCAAGGTACTTATTAATTACTGATTTATTGGCTTTCAGTATATGTTAGGAAAGCCTAGTATGTTCAGCTACTGGTAGACTGGTAGTAATTGTGATAACCAGACCAATCAAATTAAAATATTAACATATAAACTCTGAATTATATTGGTTCATTAGGAGCTTATGTTTGTAACAAGCGTGAGGTCAATACATTTAAGCCAGGCCATCTTTCATGACTGTTTCTTTCTTTAAACGTGTTTATAATATTGGAATTAACACTTGCCTGTACCAGAAGAATTTGAAAGGAACACTGAAAATATGCCATTGAAGAGGTAACTTCTACTTTTCAATGACCCAACAATTACATCAACACAAATCCTATCTTAACAAACCAAGAACATCATAGGTTAAAGGACCAAGTCCACAGCAAATAAACTCTAAAACGTAATAGTTTAGAAAATAGGAATCATCTCGTTATATATTATTTTTGGGTCCAGAGACAATACATTAGCAGTAAGGGTCAAAGGCATTGACATTTTCAAAGACTAAACTGTTAAGTAAGTCTTTTCAGATATAAGAAGAGCCTGTTTTCTACTCAGATTAGGCAGGTGGCAGCTTTATATCCAACAGGAAGCATAACTGCTTTTGAAACCAAGCCAAGATCCAATTTTGAGGTCCTTTGTGGATCCATTTCTTAACACAGTATTCCACAGTCCCACTGCCAAGGGTCTTTAAGTGTTTTAAATATTTTCTCTCTCTCTATTTTAATTTTGTTCCTGCCAATTTTATCTCAGAAACTAATATGCCAGCATTATGAGAAGAAGAATTGGACTCTGATGAAGGAAATGGTTTGGTTTACATCAGCTTCTTAGAATATTATTTAATATATTTGAAATTGTCCCTGTCTAATGTGTCTATCTAATGGAAATCCATGTGGGCTTGGGGTATCTATTGGATTCAGAGAAAGATATAATCCAGGCATTAAGATGTTTTAAAAAAAATAACGTTTTAATAACTTGAGGGTTTTTTTTAAATTTGTTTCTGGTTCTATGAAAATTTTAATAGTAGACATTTCATTTCTTATGTTTACTTTGCTATAGATCCTGAGTAATTTCTTTCTCTTTTCCCTCACCAACTTGGATTTCTGTGATATTTAAGAACATTCCATTCCTAGAAGTTCATTTAGCTTCATTTTGTGAATAATTCGGTATATTTATATGTTCTAAAAAATTTCTAATAGTTAAACATAGATGTCTCTTTGTTGCATATCACAATAATTATAGCTTCCTTTGTTAATACTGTACCTTGAAAAACAATGAAGAGAATATAATAAATGATAACACACAAATGTAGATAGGTACTTGATTACTTGTACTAAAATGTGATATGATAATAAAACTATTCCTAATTTCTTTCCTTAATATGTAAAATACCTAGGGAAAGAAGACACTAAACCACTGACATTATAGAATGTAAAACATTTTTCATTATTGAACCTAACCTTTAGATAATTCAAAATAATTAAAATGAAAAAGGTAAGGGAAACCCATTTGACTTTCTCCCTTTAGCAATATTTGAGAGTCATGATTATAAAAATACATATGTGCAAAATTATTTGAAAATTTACATACATTATCTATTACATATCTACTTGAATACTGTTTAGAATAACCTGAAAAATAAATGACATGGATGAGCTATTTAAATACTTAAATCACACCAATGAATGCACACACAGACACCCCCCCATATAAACTAGTTTTATTCCTTTAATTGTGTTTATTTACTGATAAATTTGGTGATAATTTGCCACAGAAATGCATGCACTTGAGCATAATGCCAATTTAAGTTTAATAAATGAGATAAAAACAGTATGCATTTAGTATAAATGAGACAGGTTCATTAAAGCAATTATTTCATAATATCCTTAACAATGAATTTTTATGTCCTTTTAACTAACTCAGATTTGGCTTAATAGAATTACTCTTTTGCCCTTTTTACCCTTGCATAATGCTGACAAATTTCCTTAACTGATAAAAATGGCAGATACCTGGTTTCTTTAATGGCAACTGTTAATGGCAAAAGGAAAGATTTAATTCACTAGAACAGTTTAGAAACAGAGCTTGTATTTATAATTGGTTGTTGGCATGAGAATTATAACTTCTTTCAAGAAAGCTAGACTTACCTGTTGGAATGCTGTGTCTTTTATTATGGGATTACATTGGCTGTAATGCCATTAAATGAAATATTTACATGACTAATGTTACATCTCAGGCTGGAAAAATCATAATAATAAATATCATGTTTCTCTGCCAAAAATGTAAGAGGGGAATTTAGATATTTGTATTTAAGGTGTGGCCTCCAGCAATCAATTAGCTTGATTCCACAATTAAAATAGACCCAAGTCAGGATATCTTTTATAGAAGTTTATTTACAATTAGGAAGGTTGAAGGTAGGAAAATAGAGAAAGAGAAACTCTGACCCGGACCACCTGAGGTCTGGGTTGGGTGAGAGTGAGAATCTAGAGTTTAATAAAACAAGGCTACCAGCCGCAAGGCCTTAGACAATTTGAGAGGAAAAAAAGCCTCCCTTAGGGTGGAGACTCTAGAAACACCAAGAGAGGCACAAGGAAGTCAGCCTAACTTACCTTCATGACAATTATTTAGGTCCTGTTACAAATATTAGGTTTGGGGGAAATAAAAAAAATATCAGTATTTGAAATATCTACAGAAGGAATTAATGGGCTTAATCTCCCTTATGTCTGTTGAGAGATATCTAACTGCTATAGTTATCTTTGAGATATATTTTCTTCAACAGTGTGCTTTCTATATCAGGCTCAGCAAGTCCTTTAACTCTTTTAATGTCAACCATGAATATAACACAACGTGATTAACTGAATTATGTATGTCAAAATGAACCATTGCCATTTCAGTGTCACAAGAATAATTTCATATAATTCAAAGTTAATATAAAATAACAAAAGCACTCAAATATGTATATCATATGTATTTATACATAAACATATACATTTTATAGTAAGAACTCATGAATATATTATTCCTCACATACATTATTTTATTTGATTCTTATACTGTGGAAGATAGATCTCAATTCTCATTTTACAAATAAAGAAGTTAGAATTTAAAAAATGTTAGATCATTTACTCCAAGTGAAACAGACAGTAAGTATTCAAGACAAGAGTTGAAACCAGACCTTCTAGGACTCTTATGTGAGATTATTTTTACTTCATGAAATCTATATGAAATATGTGAGTATAGTAGCCAGGATATATATTTGTCTCTATCGGTATAGAGAGAGATAGATATATGTGAAAATCAAATAGATCAATGTCATGCCAAAGACAATAATAGCAAAAAAAAAACCAAACATGTCTAGGATAATCTCAGTCTTGGACATCCCCCTTTTTTCAGTACTTTCCATTAAAATATATTTTTTTATTTGTCCACATTGCATGTCAGTACAAATTTAAAATATTAATTCTCTAATATTTCATAATCCATGCTTTCTCCCTCCTTCTTATCCCACCTTCCCAAGAAGGTAGGCAATATTATATAGATTGCATTTATTTTATGTAATTTATATTTCCCTGTTCATCATATTGTTAAAGAAGAAAGATATTACTTACAAGTAGGGAAAAATTCATGGAGGAAATACATTAAGAATAGGATGTTTATATTTACATATGGACTCTGTCTATTCCGTCTATGGTAGCATATATCAATTTTTTTTTTGTAATGAGAATCTTGGAGTTGTCCTGGACACTTGCCTTGTTGATAATTGTTAAATCATTCATAGTTGATCATCAAAACTTCTTGTTGTTATGGTGTACAACATTCTCCTTCCCTCACTCTATTTTTCAGGATTTAATATAAGCCTTTCTGAGGTTTTTTTCATGATCATATTCATTTCTTATGGCACGAAATCCCCTTTTCCTTTTGCCTTTAATATTTCCCAGTACCATGATATTTTCCAATGCATATTATTTTCTTGTTATGTAACCAAAGTATTTAAGCTTCAGATTTGGTAGTTGAAAGTCCAAATTCAGAAACCACATTGAACTCAAAACAACTAGAAAATTCTAAAAGAAGAAATGAGATTTGGACATAAGTCCAACAAGAATTCCTACAACAGTTAGAAATGATTTTCTAAATTAAGTAAATGTTGTAAAGGAAACATTAAGTAAATAAATGAAAACAAAAATAAAAAAATTAGGACAATTAGCTTGGTAAAAAGAGAAAAAATAGTGAAAATAACAACTTAGAAAAATATTTTGCTAAGCAGAAAGAGGTATAGAATTTCATTGATGAAAATATCTTCTTAAAAAGCAGAACTGTACATATTAAAAGGCTACAAAAATCTGACTGAAAGAAATGGTTTCTTAAAAATTAGAACTAGGTGAATAGAAGCTAATGAATTAATAAGAAATTAGGAAACAATAAGACAAAATCAAAAGAACATTTAAAAAGAACTGAAGATAATCTGGAATACTTCATAGGAAAAACAATTGAACCAGAAAATACATCCAAGAGGGATAATCTAAGAATCATCAGAATACCTGAAAACCATGATTTAAAAAAAGTCTGGACACTATTTTGTAAGAAATCATTAGGGAAAACTGCCCTGATATCCTTGAATGAAAAAACAGAAATGGAAAGAATCCACAAATTATTTCCTGGAATAGGCCATAAAAAGTACTTTGGACTATTATAGGCAAATTCCATAACTCCCAGGGGAAGGAAGACTTACTGAAAACCCAGAAGGAAACAAACTAAATATCATGAAGACATGTTGAGGATTAAACAAGACCTAGTAGCTTCTACATTGAAAAACTAGGATATGTGGAAGATATTTCAAAAGGCAAAGGATTTAGGACTGCAACCAAGAATTATATACCCAGAAAAATAGCATATTTCTTCAGGATAAAACATATTTATTAAATGGAGCATTTCCAGGCTTTTCAAACTAAAAAATCAAGCTGAAAAGATAATTCAATGAATAGATTCAACTCTGAAGAGAAGCATAAAAAGGTAAAGTGAAAACTCTGATACTCATTACTATTATAGCTCTCAAAAAGTTTGTACCTCTGAAGAAAAGTATTCCTCTGATAACTGTTAATTTGCTTGAATATAAACTCAAGAGCATTCCTCCAATACCTTCATTATGCTCTTTACTCCATAATTTTAGATATTTGTTATCTAGGCTATAATTAAGAAAAATTTCTTAGCATCCTATTTGAAGAATATCTGCTTTAAGAGTCGCTATATTTTCTATATGGTATTATACAGATATTACATACATGTATATATTTAATTAAGTGTAATTCAATAAAAATGTTAAATACTTTGTATTTGCAATGCAATTTATAGATCCTGGGAATATATACAAGTCATCTGTGATGCAGCCTTTGCCCTCAAGGATCTTATATTCTAATAATAGAATGATACGTATACAATGTTAAGTGTTGTAAAAGGCAAAATTTTATTTAGTGAAAGGATGACTCAGAGGCTATGAAAAATTTAAAAAGGAAGAAACAAAACAATAATTAATGATTTCAGTCACCTCTTGCCTGAGAAATAATCAGGAAATACAGCTTCAAAAATTTATCATTAAATATAAACAAAAATATTTAATTAGAACATAAGAATTTGCTATGGTGGTGTATGTTAGAGAATCCTAGAGAAGGAGCTACCAAATTCATCCAGTTTAAAACACTGATATTTTTCTTTTTTTTTCAAATAAATGTTATCAGTACCTTTAGTTTTTATATCACCTATATTCCTCACTGTATTTCTGCTCCAAGTCTGCTGATATTATTAATTTTTTAAAAGAAGAAAATAAAGTTCCATGAAGCAAATATTTTTAAAAATCTCATATGTAATATTCTAAACTTATAGTCCTCTAATTCTTCAAAAGAGCAAGAGAAATTGCATATATATATATGCATATATATATATATATTCTTTAGGGGCAAGCTTAGTCATTATAGTTTTGAATAAAACAATTTCTTGTTTTCCCCATTTATATTGTAGTATTTAAATTGTTTACCTGCTTCTTCTTGCTTTGCTCTGAATCAGTTTGTACAATTCTTTCTAAGCATTTCTGTATTCTTAGTCAATATTTCTTACAACAGAATAATATTTTGTTACATTCACTGAGCATAGTGTGATTAGCTCTTCCTCAATTGATGGGTATCTACTTTGTTTCCAGTTTTTTGTAACCACAATAAATACTACCATAAATATTTTGGTTTATTGTTGTTAGTCATTCAGTTATATTCAATTAAGTGTTAACTCATGGACTTTGTCAATATATTTTCTTAGTAAAGATATTAGAGTGGTATACAACTTCTTTCTCCAGTGTGTCCCCATTTTACAGAAGACACACCAAGGCAAATAGGGATTAAATGACTTGCCCAGAATCACACAGGTAATAAGTGATTGAAGCCAAGACCTTCCTAATTCCAGGCCCATTGCTCTATTTGCTGTGCCCCTTGCTGTAAATATGGGTACTTTTTATGTTTGCCATTATCTTTCTTGATGTATATGCCAAGTAGGTGAATCTCTGGCTCAGAGAGTATGGACAGTTTGATGGTTTGCATAATTCCAGATTATTTTCCAAAATGATTACCCCAAGTTCTCAGGGATCATGCATTATACTCCTATTTGGTATATACATTCCTTCAATATGCCACCATATCTCCTTTCTCAAATATGTAAGGATCTGAGACAAATTTATAAGAATGAGTCATTCCCTGAAGGATAAATTTTCGCTAAAGAATATGAACAGCATTTTCAGCAGAAATAAAATCTATCAATAGATATATGAAAAAATGCTCTAAATTACTACTGATTAGAGAAATGCAAATTAAAACAATTTTGAGGCACTGCCTCACACCTATTATGTTGGCTAACACTATAGAAAAAATTACAAATGTTACAAGGTATGTGGGAAAAAATGGACACTAATGCACTGTTTTTGGTTTGAGAACTAATCAAACCATTCTGGAGAGCATTTTGGAACTATGCCCAAGGGGCTATAAAAATTGTATATTGTATATACCCGTTGACTCAGCACTCTCATTTCTAGGACTCTATCCCAAAGATAAAAGAAAAGAACTTATATTTATAAAAATATTTATAGCATCTCTTTTTTTCTGATGGTAAACAATGATAAATGAAAATATGGCCATGAATTTGCAAATAGCTAAATATGTTGTGGTGTAATATGGTTGTGATGGAATACAATTGTGCTGTAAGAAGTGACGAGCAGGATGCTTTCAGAAAAAAACAACAAAACAAAAGAGGAAAACTTACATGAACTGATGGAAAGTGATTTGAGCAGAAACAGGGAGAATATTGTACCCAAAGACACACTATTGTATAACAATGAACTATGAATGATTTAACTAACATCTTCAGTACATCCAAAACAATCCTGAAGGATCTATGATGAAAAATACTATCCAACTCCAGAGAAAGAATTGATACAGCCTAAATGCAGCATGAAGAGTACTTTTTAAATTTTATTTTTCTTAGGCGGTTTGTATTTTTTTGGCAACCTGGCTAATATGGACAAATGACTGTACATGTAAAATCTATATCAAATTGCTTAATTTCTCAGTGAGGAGGGAATGGAAGTAATGAAGTAGAGAGTGATGGGGAGATAAAGAATGAAGAAAATCAGGGGTATTTCAAAAGCAAATGCCAGTGATGGCAATAAGTGAGCTGGAGATTTCATAATAGAAGGATTAAAAAGCATTATGGTTAGTGGTTTATCTTTTAATATAATATGGATTTTTCATTTTTATAAATAAATCTTGTAAAAACTGACAAAAAGAGGGCCAGTTTGGTGAGTCTTCCTGGGTTCTAGATGCTCTCTGTCTCACATCTGTATCATCCTTCAGGTTGGCTCTCAACTCACCTCTCAGCCTGTCTCCCAAAGGTCTCTTGTTCATTCCTTTGTTGAAACTTGCCAGGAATCATTCTCCAAGAGCAAATGACACTGTAATCATATGAACCAGAAGTTCATGACAAATAGAGAATTAGGAAGTCAAAATTTTAAAATGTTAAAAATTGTTTTTAAAAGTAACTTGAAAAAAATATCAAGCTTCCCATTACATCTTTATTACACATTACTCTATTTCATAGACAATAAAGTCCAGCCAAAATGAGCTTTCTAAAATTCATTATCCCATAGCACTCCATCTCCTATTTCTTTACCTTTACATTTGCTGACCCCATAACATGGAATGCTTGTCCTCTTTCTATATATCTGTGGAGTTCCTAATTTTCTTAAGTTTGAACTCAAAAGCCACATTTTGCATGAAACCTTCAATCATAAGTGAAGCTGGCTGTGTTTCTCTACCACATTACTTTATATTTATTTGTATATGGCTATATATGTACATAGTGATTCTTCAATTTAATGTAAGCTCTTTTAGGGCAAATGACAATTTCATTATTGTTTTTGCATTCCCAAAACCTAGGTAGGAAGAATAAAAACCTATGAGATAATGGATGAGTTTAAAGAGTTCCATGTGGGAACTGAGAGAGGAAATGCAATGAATAGATTAAAGGGCACAATACTTTGAAGCCGTAATACTTGGCTGCCCACATTTCTCTATATTTTTCTAAAAGAAAATAATGAATAAAATGTTATTCCATATTTCAAAATCTTTTAATTTCATCTTTGCAAAAAACTTGCTTTTTTCCTGACACTTTATGACTCTAGGGAGACTTTACTTTTAACTAGGAGAACCAGACATGAATAAGAATAAGTAACATATACATAAGCATAAATTGTTGGATTACGGATTACATAATGAATGTCAAGAGGATTTACTTATAGTTTCAGAAACTATTCAAGATATTCATTTCAAATAGTCCTCAATAAATGATCATATATTTATTTCCTTGCCACTGTTTTTTGCCAATTGAAGAACGTATCTTTGGTCTTAAATGTTTTCTTTAGTTAATAATAACTTTTATAAAATACATATGGGCTATATTTTAAGAAAACATAATTGAACCAGAATAGAAATATTATTTTTCCCAATCAGATGTCACAGTTTTCTCAATTCTTTAGTCTGTTTTGATTGTTGACTTGTACTTTTTCCATCTGATTGAACATTATCTCCTAAAAAACATTTTTTCATATTATTCAAGCTCCAAAAATCATGAACTGCAAATACTGCTGCTGTAACAATAGTAGTGGGAAGAATTTTTTTCTTGACTATAACACCTAATATGAGCACTAAAAAACTGCATGTTATTTATTCAGCTACATTGACACCTGATCTTGTTAGATGATATTTTAAATAATAAATGTCATGAATGTATCTAATAATTTTTTTACATTTAATTTTTTCTCAATTACATGAAAAGAAATTTTAAATATTTTAATGTTGAGTTTCAAAGTTTCTCCCCCACTTCTATATGTTGTAGTATAGAGAGAGGGGGTCATGATAGTTTTTTCAAGCTTTGGCCGAGTTCTATAATCAGTTAGAGGTTTGGAATCTTGAGGGAAAAGGTCAGTTGGTTTGGATATCTCATGGAGAGGGTCAGACCAGCTGAGCTGCTTCCTTACCTATCTGTAGAATTGAAATTTAGCCTAGCTTTGAAATATTTATTTAAGAATTGTTAGTTTAGAGAAACCCTTTGTATTTTCATTTCCTTTATTATTTCCTACCTTCCTACCCGTACCTTATATGTCTGTGGAGTTAATAAGGAGAGTAAATTAGAGAGGGGTTCAAATCTGTGAAGGGTTTAACTATAATTTGATAGTATTAATATATATAAAGAAATTAGTCAGTCGTCATTTATTCCCTTTAGATATTAAGAGCACTTTGTAAGCTGAGTTAAGGCAGGACCTTGCTCAGACTCCATCTCTGCCTCCTTTCCCCCACTTGAGGTTCCTGAGACAACTGTTAGGGCTTCCTCAATCCACTTTCCTGACAAATCATCCTTTAAAGATAATAAACCCTTTTGTGTTTCAACAGACCTATTAGTATAATTTGTCAGTTAGTTATTAAGAGAGGGAAGAGGAGGGAAAGAACTAACCTACTCTGGGCTTGAACGGAAGCCGGGGTATCCATCTTAAAGGAAGGTGTAACTTCAAAACAAGTCCCTTCCTGTGAAATTAACTAAAGCCTGTGGTTAATTTCAGTTCAGTCTGAGTCCTGGTCTGTAAAACCTGCTGTCTTTGCCTGTTTAGATTAATTCCTCCTCTCCCTGAAGATCTTTGTTTCCTTTCAGTGTTATACTCCTGACTTCAGCCATATTATATCCTGAATCTCCTTATTCCAGCCTACCTGTAACCTAGATTTCCTACTTAGCAAGTCCCTGACAACCTCCTTTCAAAATTCCCTTTTATCACACACCTTTCCTCAAACTATCCCCATTACAATGTCCTCCATTAGGATGCAAGCAATTTGATATAAACAGTACATGTGCAGTTATGCAACACATTTCCATACACCTAATATGTTTTAAATGAATGGAAAACAATCTTTTCTTATATATATGTATACATATGTGTGTATATATACATATGTATATATGTATATATACAGAGTATGTGTATATGTCTATGTGTTTATATAAACATAAATGTGTATACACATGCATATTTATCTAGTATTTTACTGTTATTTTAGCAAAAGGAAGCAGTTTTTTATAGCCTAACACACAATCCCTATATAAAAACTGTTCTGAAGATATGTAAGATTTATTTACTATATTAAATTTTGTTTTATGTTACTTTGTAGTACTTTGATTTGGCTTCTTTATTTTACTGGCAAACACAACTACCAATGTCAGCCAGTCAACATTTTAAAGTATTTATTATGTGTCAGACAATGTACTAGATTGTGGAATCACAAAGAATAACAAAACAATAAACATCTCCCAAATCTCAAACTATAATGAGGGGTTCAGACAATATACAAAAAAAAACTATGGGCAGTACAGATATATAGATTTTAGATTGGAGGGAATCTCAGAAGGCACTAAGATTTAAAAGAATTAAGAAGAGATTTTTGCAAAAGATGGGAAGTTAACTAAAATTTGAGGGAAGTCTAGAAGGCTTGGAGGAAAAAATAAAGAGGGAGATCATTGTAGGCATGGCAAACATTCAGTTAAAATGCTTGGAATCAGGAGATGTACTTTATCATATTAGCTGTACAGCAAGGAGGCCAGTGTCACTGGATTTCAGAGTACATGGAGCAGAGTAAAATGTAAGAAGACAGTAAAAGTATCAAGGGGACAGATTATGGACAGCTTTATAAACCCAAGAAAGATTTTGGATTTGATCTCAGAGGCAATAGGGAGCCATTGGAGTTCATTGCAATTTATACACTTAGAGAGGCACCTGGAGACATTGAAAGTGAAAGTTAATTACATGACTTCGTATACACAGTATAAGTCTGAAAATGACTTGCTCAGTTCTCAATGCACTAGGCCACCCTACCTGTTTGTGGTTTTTCTAAAAGACAGATAATGTTAGAAAAGGAAACTATGATACTACAATGTGAATTAGAGCCTGATTTCCTTTCAAATACTGGAAGAAAGTCTTTCCAAGTTTATAGAAAATAAAAACAACATATATTGGATGGAGGATAATTTTCACTGAAAAATTATATTTCTAGACTTCTTAATAGGTGATATGTGTATTATTACTTAGGCAACCCAGCAGAAGTCACTATATTACCAAATTAATGTATTTCTGTGGAGTCATTAGGGGTGTTAGATTCTCTTTTAAATTGCAAACTACTTGAAGGCAGGGACTATCTTTTTCTTCTTTATGTATCCCCTAGCACAGTGATGGGCAAACTATGGACCATGGGCCAGATGTGGCCCCCTGCAATGTTATATCCAGCCCACCACATTATTCCTAATCTGACGAATACAATGAGTAGGATACAATACAATGAAACTTCAAAAGAGTTGTTTTAGAAACAGACTGACAGATGAGCATTTACCTTCCTTTGGACCCCTCTTTAAAAAGTTTGCCCATTACTGCCCTAGCATATAGTAGGCACTTAATAAATAGTCCCTTAAGGGCAAAGAGGGTCATTGAAAAGGATTGGGTTTAGAAGTGAGACATAATTTTCATAAATGCAGTAATTCTTAAGGTGACAGAAGATGTAAATAAAGCAAATGGGATAAATAATCAAGGAACTAATCAAGAAAAAACAGGAAATGAATGGTACAGTTGGTATAATTCATAAAAAGTGAGTAGAATGGTATAAAGTAGCTGCCAGTAGGAGTAACAGTTCAATTACTCCAGTAATGTATTCCATTATTCAAGCTCTTAAAATCGATGGTCAGAATTTTGTGCTATAAATGTTAATGCACTGTATGATTCTTGGCCTTAAAATTCCAAGTGGAGTATTCATTTCTATATTTATTCAGTTGTTTGTTATAATAAATACGTGTTTTATGTTCCAGGAAATCCATCCATAAGCACACAATTCATTCCTTGTTAAAATATCTTTATTAACAAGTAGCCCATTTTTTTTAGTTACAGAAAGATGGAAATGAACATATTTCCATTTGTGTTTCATTAAGTTATGCTGTACCCAATATGTAATGTCTTGATGTAGTTTGAAAGGTGAACAGATGGGAGTTTATTTTTAGCTCACATTAACACAGCCCATCAAACACTCATTTGCCTGATATACCATCATAATATAGCTTACAACTTTAAAGCATATCTTTGCCCATCTTGTAGCTTTCAAATGATAGAAGATAAATATGGAATAAATATTTAATTTTAACTATGATAGTCACTATGCCACTAAAGCTAGCTATTGTAAGCAAATTAAAGACCTTCCTTTTTAAAGAAAGTATATTAGGAAACCAAGCAGTACAGAAATGAAAATATATTTTTCAAATAGTTTTTTTTAAGCAATAGTCCCATCAGAAAATTGGCAAGATATGGTTTTGCTGAACACAGAATGCCTAAGGAAGCAAATCCCTGAAGCTTAACTCCTTTTCAAGAATATGAAACTTTGAAACTCATATTTATGTATTGTACTAAGTCACATAATACCATAAAATTGAGCTATAAATCTAAGAACAATTTAAATAGGGAATTATGACAATTTAAAGAAAATTGGAAGTTTAGAAAATTTAGAAGTTTTGAATAAAACTACATCCCATGTCATGTTTCCTAAGATCATCCTCTGGGGATTCCTTGTGGTGAGAAGGTGATGCCGTGTTATTAAAGACTTTAATGGTAGAGAATAATCCTTTTTTTCAATTTGTTTATTAATGGAATTTTTCTATAAGTTTACACTATTCCACAGCCTCCCTGCATCACAGAAGGCATCATTTAGGAGATATGTTGATTCAAATTAAGTCTTTCATGTTTTCACCTTTCAGTTCACTCTCTGGAGGTAACATTCATAATTTATTCTTCTAGTATTAATTCTGTAGCTATATATGATCTCTTGGTCCTACTTATTTCACTGTTCATTATGTCATGTAGTTATTTTCTAGTTTTCTTTTTTAAAATCAGCCTTGCTCATCACTTCTTATGGCATAACATCACAATCATATACTACAATTTGTTTAGCCATTTCCTACTTGATGGGCATCCATCATTTCCAATTCTTTGCCACCACAAAGAGAGCTGCAATAAATATTTGGGAACACAGATTATTTTCCTTTTCCCCTGATCTGGGAAACTGGTGTCAACAGGAATACATAGTTCTTTAATTTTCTGGTACAGATTCCAAATTGTTCTCAATAATGGTTGCATCTGTTCACAGTTCCAACAACCATGTAGTAATATCCCCATTTTTCTACATCTCCTCCAACATTTGTCATTTTCCCTTTTGTTATTTTAATCAATTTGAAGACTATGAGATGACATCCCAGAATGGTTTTGATTTGTAATTCTCTAATCAGCATTGATTCAGAGCATTTTTTCATATACTCATATGTATTTTGTACATAATTTAAATTTGTACATATCTTTTATCAGTTGATCAATTGGCAGTGACTCTTATTTTTATAAATATGGCAAAGTTCTCTTCATATTTTTTATGTGAAACCTCTAAGGAAGAGGTTTTTTATAACTTTCCTCATTTTCTGCTTTCTTCCTAATCTTAGCAACATTGTTTAATTTTATAGTTTTTAACAAGAAATGTACTAAAATATTTCCATTTTCCATTACCCAATGCTCTCTATTACTTTTTGATTAATAAATTCCTCTCCTCTCCATAAATCTTATAGGTAATATGTCTCCTGTTCCCCTAACTTACTTATATCTCCTGTGTCTAGAACATGCATTCCTTCTAGTGGAAGAATATATTGGTCTATACTTAGTTTCTTCCAAACTAGTTTCCAGTTGTCCTAGAAATTTTTGCAAAATAGTGATTTCTTACCCTCAAATCTGGATCTCTGCTTTTGTCACATACAAGGTTAATATAATCTTTTACTGCTCTTTATTGTATTTCATTTCTGTACCATTGATATGCCTTTCTGTTTCTTAGCCAGTACCACATGGTTCTGATAATTCCTGCTTTTTAAAACAATTTAGTCAGATAATACCAAACCTCATTCACTTACATTTTTCATTAAATTGATATTATTAATTTTTTTTCTTCCAAATGAATTTTTTTCTAATTCAATAAAATATTTTTGGTAATTTGATTGGGTTGGCATTGAATAAGGGGATTATGCTAGATAAGATTGTCATTTTAATTATGTTGGCTCCGCCCATCCATGAACAATTAATTTCTCTAATTATCTAGATTTTATTTGATTTGTATAAAAAGTGTTTTGTAATTATTTTCAGGAAGTTTCTGGATTTGTTTGGCAGGTATACTCTCAGGAATTACATTCTATACATGGTTATTTTTAATAGATTTTTTCTATCTCTTTTTGCAGGGTTTTGATAGTAATATATAAGATCCTGATTATTTATGTGCATTTTTTACTTCTTAAGTGACACTGGCCTCCTTGTTGTTACATGAATAAACCACTTCTCCTCCAGACTGAAGCACTTTCACTGGCTGTCTCCCATGATTGAAATGCTCTCCTTCTTTATTTAGAACAGTAGGACCTAACTCAAGCACTCATTTGAAGTTTGGCCAAAAATTAAGTTTCAGAGGAACAGTTTACCCAGGTCACCAAAACCCATGGTGAGCTAAAATATCAGCATTATGACCTAAGGATGGGAATATAAGTGAATTCTCTGAGGATAAATTTTTAAAACACATTTCTGGATGATACAGTTTTTAAATGACATTTAATATATAATAAGCCAATTAATATAAATAACAAATCACCAATATAATAACTTTCCACATATGAACAGTTGAGATATTAACACAAAGATTTGTTCTTTTTACTAAACAGATGATGCATCCATTAGACATTGTAATCATTTGAAATGTTTCAAAACATTTGGTAGTGAAGTTATTTTTGTATAGTGTCCTTTAAACGGAAGCTGAATATTTATTACCTTTTTATCTCTAACCTTTAATAAACAGCTAATTATCTTTATTGTCCATTAAATATAGTCCTTCTGAGATATATTTATTCATATTTATTTTGAGTAATTTTTCTGACATGCCATTTTCTGAAACTTGTGTATTTTTATGTATTGTAACAAGTTTTTAGTATCCTCATACTATTGTGTCATCATAACTGCAACCTCTAATGCATAAAAACTGGGCATACAATTTCATAGTGTTTAAAAAATTTTGGAACATTTGTTCTTCCACTGTAGGTACCTATCTCTAACTACTACTTGATATTTATCCTGATGCATTGTATAAAGGGTGAATAAGGGAGATAAGGGGACAAAAAAGAGGAAACTGAATATATGAGGCATATTTCTGTGTATAATTGTATTATGTGATGCAATATGCTTCTTTTTTAGTTGTTAGAGCTTGAAAATGAATAAAGAAATTTTTTTCTCCTGTTTTTTTTCAAGTGCCAGGTAAAATCTGACCTTTTATATAGGAATGTTTTCCCAAACCCCTTTAATTATAGTCCCTTATTCTGATGATTATTTCCAGTTAATCCTATATCTAGATTATATACATATTTATTTTCATGTTGTATTTACTATTAGTTTGTGAATTCCTTGAAAGAAGAAGGGTTTTTGCTTTTCTTTATATTCTCAGTGTTTAATACAAAGCCTGACACATAGAAGATGTTTCATAAATGTTTATTTCATTTAAGAAAATAACTTTTTGATTACTTTTAAAAGACTGATTAGAGAGCGTAAGGAATTAAATTAATTAATTAAATAAAAAAAGAATTAGCAAGCCAGACAAAAAAGTCAGGGTGAGAGATGATGAGAGCCTGAACTAATGTGTTGATTTTATGAGTAGAAAAGAAGAATCAAATAGATAACATATATTGCCAGTAGAAACATCAAAACAAATGGCAACTAACTAAATATTTGGAGTGATGGAAAGTAGGGAATAAAGGCAAACTATTACATTATTCACCAAGGATACCAGAAAAATGGGGCAACCTAGAAAGAAAGATGAAAATTTGGCAGAAGGGAGATATTTTATGTAAAAAGACAGTTCTGTCACAGTTACATTGAATTTGAGATGTTTTGAGACATCTGATTTGAAATATCTGAAAGATAGTTATGTAGAGCTGAAATTCAGGATAAAATCTTAGAAGGAATATGTAGATCTGTTTAAAATTTAAACTATTTTATCAAAAAATTTAAATGCATGAGTCACCAGAAGGGCAATGTCAAGAATGTTGGATTATCATAGCTTACTGAAGCTGTCCCCCCATAAATAGCATAAGGAAAGCAGAAAGATATCTCTAGCCACTTCTCTCCCAAGTCATCTCCAAGGGATATATTATATCCTATCAGGTGGAAATGAAGGAAGTGGGTACCATAAGTTTGGCATCTTTACTATGCAGAAAAATGGGGGGGATGCTTTAAGGAATATGACTTTTATGTTCAAGCTAAACTTATGATCGGTATTTATTTTATAAAAATATTTTTCTAGATAATATCTTGATATAATTTTCACTAATTATTTTCTGACATTTTGAAATATACTTTCTCTCCCTCTCTCCCACCTCATTCCTCACTACATATTTTCGTTTTCATCATAATGTGAAAGAAGACACATATTGTTTACACTAGAAAAAATTCATGAAGGAGATAAGGTGAAGAATGGTGTGCTTCAGTCTGCATTCAGACTCAGTCAGCTCCTTGTGTAAAAATGAATATTGCTTTTCCTCATAAGTCCTTTGGAGTTTTCCTGAATCTTTTTAGGGCTGATAATAGTTAATTTATTCACAGTTAATAATCATGCATTTATTGCTGTTACTATGAACAGCATCTTCCTGGTTTGCTCACTTCACTTTGTATTACTTCAAGGTTTTTTGTGCTCATTTTATGTGCCATTTCTTATGGCATAGTTGTATTCCATTATAATTATACATCACAACTTATTGATATTGCTTTAATTGGAAAAGGAAGACTCCAGTTTTACATTTTCTTCAGCAACCTGAAGTAGGATTGGTATCTTCTGTCTCAAAATTGGAAGCAAGAAGTACCTGAATGGTCTGCTGAGCCAAAAGAAAGTGAAAAACCCAGGTAACTCTTACTCTATCCAAATTTGCCTTTCTCCTCAAACTGGCAAAGGACACTGATCTCCCTCCTTCAGGAGAATTCTATACTTAGTGGGTTTAGGACTTATGGGGCAATAGTTAAGATAACAATACTTCACAAGATAATATATTATTTATATAGTAATAATCATGAGATTTATATATCTGAAAAAATCTTAACATGGATTAAAAAACAGGATTAATATTTCTTTACTGTTTTCTTGGTCTATAATTGTATTCTAACAGTCATTTAACATTTAACATTAACAATTATTAAGAGATTAGGGAGGCCACCCAGCAAAAATCTTTAGTTAGAAGTTGATGTTGATGATAACATTGATGACATTGATATTGAGGATATTGGTGATGTTGGTGATGGCAATGATGATGAGGTTGTTTGATGATGCTGATGATGTTGGTGGTGTTGATGATGATGATGATGATGATGATGATGATTGAATTTGGAATTGGATGTTTTCCTTCCATTTGAACCTTTCTGACACTTCCCACTATAATGATTAAAATTTTCTTGGAGACTGTCTCCAACCTCTTTCACCCTTCCATTATTTTGGCCTTCTCCCCACCTCCCCTTATGTGCTCCTTTATGCAATATATCTTTGCCCCATTTTATCTTTTTTCCCCATTTCTCTTAGTATTATCCTTTTTTACTCCTATTTTTTATATATTTTGACATATCATCCTATACAGTTTGTCACTGTGCCTTTAAGGATACTTCTTCTAGTTACCCTGATGATTATAATAATTTTTAAGAGTGATCAATATCACTTTTTCTTATAGAAATATAAATCATTTGAACTTATTGGGTCCGTTAAATTTTTTTCCCTTTCTTAATTATCTTTTGGTGATTCACTTCGAGTTCTGCGTTTGGACATCAAATTTTCTGTTTAAGTCTGGTCTTTTCTTTAGGGATGCTTGGAAATCTTCTATTTTATTAAATTATCATATTTTTCTACAAGAATATAGTCAATTTTCCTATGTAGTTGATTCTTGGTTGTAGACCCAGTTCCTTTGCTTTTCAGAATAACATATTCCATGCCATCTGGTCCTTCAATGTGTATACAGCCAGATTCTGTGTAATCCTGAGTCTGTTTCCTTGATATGTGATATGTAGTACCTTTTCCTTGGTCTGCAAGTACTTGAATTTGGCTAAAACATTTCTGGGCATTGTCAATTGGGTTTAAATGCAGGAGGTGATCTGTGGATTCTTTCATTAAAATAACACACAAAATCTTGTGCTTTTGGAAAATCACTTTAGTGAATAAATGAAGGAGTAATTGGATGATGGAAAGTCTTGAGGAAGGGAGACTCACCAGCAATACTCTAGTCATGAAGTGTTAAGGGACTACCACAGAGTAGCCTTAATATCTGAAATGAGAAGGGAACATAATTGAGAGATACTGCAAATATGAAATTTGCAGGAAAATGATTGGCTATTAGAAGGGGATGAGCAATAGTGAGGAGTCCAGGAAAACATCTGTGTTGAAAGACTGAGGGACTGGGAGTATGGTGTTGCTCTCTAAAGTAAATGGGAAGGTAGGAAGTGGGGACAGTTTAGGGGAAAAGATAATGACTTCTCTTTTGGACATAGTGAATTTAAGATGTATATTGTATATCTAGTTTGAGATGTCTAGAAAGGCAGTTGGATATGGGAAAAAGATATCTATATCTATATCTATATCTATATATCTATCTATATCTATATATCTTATTTTCAAGATCAGTATGTTTAATTTGGATAATGTGTAAATAGAATTAACTCTAGCCCATTCATAGTCAAAACTATACTCAACCTAGGCATAGAAATGATGTCACCCTCACCTTCCTTAGTGGGGAGGGGAGACAAGTTACCCACATGTGACAATAAGTAACAAATCAACAACAAGGGACTGCCCTTTGGGCAGTCCAAAATCAGTGTAGAGACTGCCATTTGTCCACTTGAATTAGAGGTGGACCCACGGGAAGTGAGGAAAGACACTATCTCTTTAAGTATGTTGGTTACTTCCTGTGGAGGGAGTTCCCGCATTGAACTTGGTGCTGATGGATCTCTGAGGAGACCTCAGGCAGCTTCTACTCTGAATGGTGACGTAGGTAAGTTAGGCTGACTTCCTTGGCCTACCTAGGCCGCTTCCACACTCTGCCTTAAGTAGGCACTAGCCTATTTGGTTGCTAGGCCTTGGGGCTTGTAGCTTCATTTATTTAGCCTTTTAACCTTCTCTCTCATCCAGGCCTCCTCAGGCCTGGACTAGTCTCTCCTTTTTTCTTTATTCCTATACCTTTAACTTGCTGATTGTAAATAAAATACCTTAACCAGATGCTGACTTAGGTCTGATTTAATTACGGAATCAACCTGAATTGTTGATTCCTGGTGGCCACACTTTAAATACATATCTATAAAATACCTAAATTTCCCTCTTACAATAGCAAACATTTTCTTTTAATGTTATGTCCTTCTCTATTTCTAGATTGTCCTTCACTTGTGTATATTTGCATTGTCAATCTATTTTTTCTCTCTTTTGTTTCTTTTGTGAGATATGTCATTGCACAATTCATTATTTTTTGCTGTGCAGGTCATAAAATCAATCCTTATAATTCCCATGTATCTTTTGAACCACTCATGAACAGCTTGATATAGCTTCATGCTCTGCTCAAATTCCACAGAGTACTCTGCTTCATAAAGTCTTGAGTCACCTTCCTTTAATTTGCATTAATTTTATTCATAGATATCTGAACTCATTTACTTATTTTGGAGGACATATTCTCTTCCTTTTTCTGTTAATATTTTCCCTTTTGATTTATCTGTTTATGTTCAAAATCTTTGAATTTTTTCTTCCTAATCTCTTTGATAATTTAAATATTCATCCTTCCTTATTTTTTCTGTTGCTAACTTTCTGACTCCTTCCTCTCTGATGGTGGTTTGTCTGATTCTGGGTCTCAAAAAATATTTTCCCACACTGTATAAACAATAGTTTACTATTCTAGATTTTTTCCCAGGTGATGATTAGTGGGACAGAACTGGTCTCAGCTAAATAATAAACTCTTTTTCTCAGGCTCAATGGAATGCCATATTACTCCTCTGTAAATTGCATCCTATTCTGGTGTTTTATTCTATTCTTTTTGTCCCTAAGTTCTCTGGACTGGAAACTGGCAATCCAGATGGCTACCACACTGGTGCTGTATGTTTGATTCAAGTTTTTAGCTGCAGGCCCATGCATTGAGTTCTTAGATTGTTTAGTGCAACTTTGGTGCAGAAAGTATGATGCATAGAGGGAGAATAGGTACTTAATGAGCACTGTAAAGTTATTACTTCATAATTTTTGTCTGTTTTAATTTTTTTTGGATTCCAGGTGTCCTGGAATCTATAGAGACAGATGAGGTAGCTTTATCTTTGGTGAATAATTTCTGTTTTTTGAGAGAGAGTTGAGAAGTCAGGAAAACAATTAATTCATCTTCTTGGTCTCATGAAATAACACTTTTATTAATGTTGTATGTCATTTATATACTTATGTATGTATGTATATATATGTATATACTTATGTATAGGGTATAAAGTATTTCTATATCTATATCCCTTATAATTATCTATATATGTATATGTATATCTATATGTATATGTATATGTATATCTATATGTACAAGTATATCCAGGGCTTAACATAGTGCATGTGGCAATGTCCTGCACACTGTTGTCTGGGCAAAATCTCTCTCTTACTTGTTTCCACCCATTCTTTCCTTTCCTTATAATAGCCCTAACCACAGTAGGTGCTTAAATTTTTTTGCCAGTTTAATGATGACTAAGTTCTTATTTGACACTTTTAGAAGCTTGAAATCAAATCATATAGGAGAGAAAAGATTACTCATTAAAAATCACATCAACCCAGTACATCTTATAACAAATATCTAAAACTAAGGATTGTAGAACAATTGTAATTTTGCATTGGTGTGGAGTCTTTCTCAAGTGAAAATCTTGTGCCCCAATGAAACCACATATGCACACAAATTGTTAAGGAACATGAGAAAAAGATAAACACCTTTCCTATGGTTATTATAAAGAAGGGAAATCATCAAAATAATAAGATATAATTTTCTGAAAATATAGAGACACATGGGAATAATGAATCCTAAGGTTGGAATGATACAGTCATAATATTTAATAGTTAAGGCAATAAGTCTGGACTTTGTGAAGAACTGACTTTTGTTTTACTGTTAGTTTTTCTTTTTTATTTAAATTAAGGAGGTGACAGGAATAGAGCTGTACTTTAAGAAGGGCTATTTTATATTTTTTACATAATAGGGATTAAAGGGGGAGAAATCAATTCAGAAAACTTCTAATTCATGTTTTAAGTGAGGCATACTCATGATAATTGAAGTATTACAGTGAAGAGGTAATAAGGAGTGGATTTAGGACTGGGGCAATGGGAGTCACATTAAAAGGATATATTTATGAGAAATTTTAATGAAGGAAGAAACTAGATTTGAAGTTTTAACTGAAGTGGAAGATAAAGGAATGAGAGTATTCAAGGATAATTTAGGTTTTGAACTTAGATTCTTGAATAATTATAGTGTTATTGGCACATGTAGAAAAAATTAGAAGGAACTGATTTATAAGAAGGGAAGTGAGAATATAGAATTATCTTTGATTTTAGATGTACTGGATTTTAGGTTCTAACAAGTCTTAGAGAAGAAAAGCTCAATATGTCATTACAAATATAGGAATAAAGGTTGGTAAATAGGTGAGGGCTGGCAGTACAAGTCAGGTAGTCATTGCATTGAGGTAACTGTTGAAATTATATAAGTAGATAAGGTATATGATTTATAATATATAACTAATCATATACACATATACCTTATATAAAACATACAACACTATATATTTGTAATATATTATATAGCATATGTATATTCATTATGTATGTGTATACACACATATACATATATATAACGGACTAATAATGTTAGAGAAGTGGATCCAGGACAGAAGTCTACGATAAATTTTTTCAATTTTTCAGTAGTTATAACCTATTTTTATGGAGATTTTTAAAACAAATTTTAAAGGTACTCAAATAAACTTAATATTATGGAAGCATAAAAGATCTTGGAATTCATCCAGTACAATCTCATTTTAGATATGTAGAAATTAAATGCTGAAGATATGCAGAGGTTTGTCCAAGGTCATAATGATACTGCCAAAATAATACCTCAAAGTGAGGTCTTTTAAAAATTCCTTTTAAATTAAAAATAATTCTCCTTAAAGTATTTCTACCAATAAAATATGCTATTTTTATGTCAACAAAATTAGGAGTGGAAGATATATGTGAATTATACCGTTAAAATTGGTTCTAACAAATATGAAACATTTTAAGGCACACTTATTTCAATAGGATCAGATGCTCTTTGTATTATAACAAGAACACTAGATAAACTTGAGTAATTCTCAGTTCTCTTAAATTGAGTCAGAACAATAATCTATGCTTCAATATCCCCCAAAAAACTAAGAAAAAATTCATGTTGGAGCAAAGAAAAAAATCACTTTAATTGAATACATAAATTAAAGACATTAGGGAATTAAAAAAAAAAGCCATTTTGTGTGACATAAAGAGATCCTCTTGAAAGCACATAATTTTTAAGGCTAAAACACATGATCAACTAGGCTTATATAGAGATTACTAGAAACAAACAGGATTCATATTAGACATGGGGGAAAATATCTTCCACAGAAAAATAATAATTAATCTCCAAAAAACTATGTTATAATTACTTAGAATTAATTCTAGAACAGCATAATCCACCAAAACATGGAGTGAAATAATTTTTCAGCCCAAAATAACTTATAAGATGGCAGGAAAGCTCTATTGCACCAGGGTGGAAATGAAATGTCCAAAAAAAAAAAAGCACTTAGACACCATCTTTCAAGAAATAATCAAAGAAAACTGTGTTGATATTCTAGAATTAGAGGGTAAAATAGAAATAGAAAGAATACACTGATCACTTCCTGAAGGAGATCTTAAAAGAATAACTCTAAAGAATATTATAGGCAAATTCCAGAAGTCCCAAGTCAAGGAGAAAATATTGCAAACAGCCAAAAAGAAACAATTCAAATGTTGTGGAGCCAGAGTCACGATGACACAAGAATCAGCAGTTTCTACATTAAATGAAAAAAAAGGACATTCTTATGACCAAAGAAGCTAGTACTTCAATCAAGAATCACTTACTCAGCAAAACTGAACATAATCCTTTATGGAAAAAATGAGCATTCAATTTCAACTGCAAATTAAATTTCAAATATTCTTGATTAGAAGATCAGAGCTGAATGGAAAGCTGGACATTCAAATACAAGACTCAAGAGAAGCACAAAAAGATAAAGATGAAAGAGAAATTAAAAGTAATTCAATAAGTTTAAACTGTATACTATATGGAAAAGTGATTTTTATAACTTTTTGAGAACTTTATAATTATCATGAAAGTTAAAAGTATAAAGAGGCAAAAAGCAAGGGTGTGAGTTGAAAATAATAAGGATTTCTAAAAAATAAAATTAAAGCATGAGAAAAAAGAATGCATTGGGAGAAAGGGGAATGGAAAATAAAATGGAATACATTATCACACATAAAAGAGGCACGAAAGAGTTTTTACAGTGGAAGAGAAGATTAGGGAGTTAGGGAAGATAGAACACAAAACATACACTCATTGGAATTGGATCAATAAAGGAAGAACATACACATTCAATTGGGTATAGAAATCTATCTTACCTTGCCGGAGAGGAAGAAGAAAAAGGATAAGAAAAAGGGGGTGACAATGTTAGAAAAGAAGACAAACTGGGGGATGTGGTTTTCATAAACTAAACAAGGAGAAATAGGATGGAAAGCAATACACAGTAATTATAATCATGCACAATGGTTGTCATGTCTCTCTAATAAAGTCTTCATTTCTCTAATAAACAGAGATATGAACTGAATGTATAAAAATACAAGTCATTGACAAATAGACAATTATTAAAGAAATTAAAGCTTTCTATGGTCATATAGAAAATACTCTAAATCAGTAGTAAGTAGAGAAGTACAAATTAATACAATTTTGAGATGTCACCCACATACCTATTGTTAGGGTTAAATTAAGGAGTTTGACAAAATGAGGAGAGTAGTCTAATAGAAATTTTTTTAATTATAGAAAGAAGTAGAGATAGAAAGGTAGAAAGGAGGAAAGAGAGATTATTAATCTTTTCTCCTATAAACATACCTAAAATTCCTAATAACTATCTTAAATTTCCAATTTCCTAAATCTATCTCTATCTTCTCAGAACAGGTTCTCCTTCCTGGCATACCAGGCCTAATGTAATCTATTCTGTCTATAAATTATTCACTAAATACCTAACTCCCTAAAATAATGGATAGCCACTGGTCACTTACTTCTTCAATTAGTTTTCTTTTTTTTTCTTTTTTTTTAATAAAACCCTTACCTTCTGTCTTAGAGTCAATACTGTATATTGGTTCCAAGGCAGAAGAGTGGTAATGGTAGGCAATGGGGGTCAAGTGACTTTCCCAGGGTCACACAGCTGGGAAGTGTCTGAGGCCAGATTTGAACCTAGGACCTCCCATCTCTAGGCCTGGCTCTCAAATCCACTGAGCTACCCAGCTGCCCACTTTCAATTAGTTTTCTATAGCAGATCAATAGCCAACTGCCAGCAGACCCTTGCCTCAGAAACAGACCTCCTGCTTTCTAGAGATCCCAGAGGCAAACCCCCACTCCCAAATGTCAGGGGATGCTTCCTTATCTCCTCACTGACCAACTGTACCACTTTATTTCCTGTCAGAGGGCAAGCTACTTCCTCTCCTCAGTCCTAGTCTCCCTGGTAATGGAATCTTCAGCTCTGGCTCACTGATTCCTGTCAGTTCTGAGCTATTTAGAAATCCTGCTCTCTATCCTCTTAAGGAGGAGAGGGAGAGATTAAGAAAATCCCTTTAACAATATCAGATTGGATATTACAACAGAAAAGGAAAATGAAAAAACTTAGATGGTATGTGGAAAAATACTAATGCACTTTGAGGGAATTGTGAACTGATTTAGTCATTCTGGAGAACAATTTGGACCTAGGTCCAAAGGACACAAAACAGTACATATTATTTCACCCAGAAATCCATAGTCAGGTATATATACCAAAAAGATAAAAACCAAAAAAGGTAAGGACTTACATGTACAAAAATATTCAAAGAATCTCAGTGTGGTAAAGATTTGAAAAGTGAGGGGATAACTATCAGGTGGGGAATGGCTAAGTAAGTTATAGTATATAAATGTAATGTAAAACTATTGTGCTATAAGGAATGATAAAGAGGAAGATTTCAGAAAGATCTGAATTTTCAAATGTTGGAAACTTTTTACTCAATATAAAGGGGGGTAAATTAAATCAAACAATAAATAAATAATTCCTTGGGATGATTGGAGGGGGTAGATCATAGGGTAGTTCACTAAGTTTCTAATCATCTAATAGATAGTACTGCTTCTTCTTCTATAGCTTTCTGTTTATTTCTCCATCATTTTCTGGTTCAGCTGTCTAATACTGATGTCTCCCCTGACATTCTAATTAGTTTTTTCCTTAGATATTTTCTCTCACAGGTGGGAATATTATCAGAGCTCTTTTGTCAAGGAACTTTCTATAATTCACTCTGAATTCATGTCAAGTGAAATAGCTGACATCAAGTTTATCCTATATACCACAGATTTGTCTCCCTCTCCCTGATGAAAGCCTATATAGACATCAGGAGTAACCCATTCCCACTTTCTCCTCAGTTAACCCAAAGTTGTCTGTATATCTCTTTCAAAAATTACTCTGCCTTCCTGCAAATGTATCACAGTAAGATGATGGGTAGAGTAAATCTGGTATGATTTCAAACATTTTCTCACTAGGTACAGGTCAAGTATTATTTTGTTGTCACAAATAATTATTTATCTTTATAGATCCCTTCGAGGTTTTCATACCATTATGTGTGTGTGTATATACGTATATACACACAAATAAACCTCACTTTCATTTGAGTCTCTTGACAACTGGGATATTTCTATCAATGTAGTCATCCATCTCTCTGTGTGAAATCAGTACCACCAAAATATGTGTCTGTTCATTTGGAGAGAGTGGGAAGAGGAAAAGATAGAAAGAAAAAAGAAAATTAGAGGAGAGAGGAAAGGATAAGAATTTTATTGTTCATTTTAGAAGATAAGAAGTGTGTTGTGAAAACTTCAAGAAAATAAATTAAGGCTAATCTCCAAACAAGGCACCTAATGGCCTATAATTTTCTCTCTGCTAGACCCTACCAAAAAAAAAGAAAATGAAAAATTCAATTAAAAAAGTTATGCATCTTGTATGCTTTTATATTGAAAAAACATTAAATATATAAAAATCTTGAGAAAGTTACTTCATAGATTAGTGCTTCAAAGGAATCAGACCAATTCCATATATTATTTCCTTTATCTTTTCCCCTGAGGCATATACTTGAGATATTAAAAAATGTTCAAGCTCATAATATTGAGAGGAAAGGTATATGTTTATGTTTTCCACATTGCATGCTGTTGATTAGGAAATAAATCACAGCACATACAACCAATCAGGAAAGTTTATATATAAAACTTTAGACTTTCACATTGTCTTTTCAGTTGTAAGAACCATAGGACTCTTTGTTAAAGCTTTTCTTTTTTTATAAATATCACATGATGCTAATTAAGAGCCAAAAGAGAAAAGATAATTATGACTAGTTGTGGCTATATTCTGCAGCAATACAAACAATTTGATTAGTTGGTAATTTAAGGCAATTTAGAAAAGTTAAATTTGGGAAAGAAAAGACTCAGTGATTAATAAAAGCATCAACTTCCTTCCTTCCAAATGATAAAGCAGATTCCAAAATGTGTACTGTTATTTCCAAAGGATTTTTTTTGTCTTTTGAACAATGATTCTCAAATTAGGACTTTGGGAGAATATTTCATTCTGTACAGTGCTTTATACTATGAAGGATGTCACTTTTCACTTTTCTGAAACCAGAGACTATAAGCTTTCAAATACATATGTATACACACATACATGCCTGCATGTGTGAATGTGTATATGTAGATATATACCACATAAATTAATATGTATCATTTCTAAGTCTTAGCTCTGTATCTTATATGGAATATGTGCTTTAAAAATGCTCAATTTAAAAAATGCCAATAGAATAGTAAACATGGAATATTTTTATTAGATTAAGGTTTTCTGCATTTTTGCTCCCCCCATTAACTAATTTTATCATCTATTTTCTTTTTTTTCACTTGGAAAATGTTTTTCATTTCAGTTTTTCCTAATATGCTATGCTAAAATTTATATTGTGCTCAAATGTAAAGAATAAAACATTGTAAAAAATTTTAACTTCCTGAAAAACAAGGTTCAATAATTTGAAGAAGAGGTGTCATGCCAAACTCTTTCTTTCCTCATTTATTAAAAGCCCCCAAAGGTAAAAATACAAAATTGATTTTAATCTTTTGTCATGGAATTGAATTCAAAACTCTTAGAGTTTTAAGGAAAATTAGAGACCATATAATTCCACTCAGACTGAATTCCTTTATTACTCCTTAAAGTCATGGTATCTTGAAGCTATAATGAATCTTCTAAATCAACTAGTCCAAAATCCTCATTTTACAGATGAAACAAACCAACAAACTTTTAAAAGTCTTTTATGTGCCTGATACTGGGTTAAATGCCTGGGATAGATTTAACTAAAAGTAAAACAAAACTTATCCTCAAAGAACTTACAATCTAATGTGAGGAACAATATTCAAAATGAAGCAGGAAAGAGGGAAAGATAATCCATGATTACCTGGTATAAGACAATGTTTGAGCATCTTGTTCTTTAAAGGTAAGACCAAGCAGGGCAGCAGATGCAAAATAGAAGAGCTAAGAGTCCAGTTCCTACACTCTATAAGAAAGAAACTGTGAGGAGTGAGCAATTATCTTCTCAAGCCCTATAATTATAGAAGAGAGGAGGCTGGGGAAGGTGATTTTTTAAAACCCCCAACTTCTGTATATTGGCTCCTAGGTGGAAGAGTGGTAAGGGTGGGCAATGGGGGTCAATTAATTTGCCCAGGGTCACACAGCTGGGAAGTGTCTGAGGCCAGATTTGAACCTAGGACCTCCCATCTCTAGGCCTGACTCTCAATCCACTGAGCTACCCAGCTGCCCCCTGGTGAAGGTGATTTTAATCAAGGCTTAGGGTGGTAGTTGGTTTAGACTTGAAGACACTAAGGCAACTAAAGCGCAGAGACATAAAGTATTTTGCTTAAGGTCATGTGATTAGAGGTTAGACTTGACATGGTTTGCTGGGTCTCCTAACTTCTAAGTCAGGGTTTTTTCTACTATGAACTCTGATTTTCAACTTGAGAGAAATATATGCTATCACCAAATAAAGTAGTGGGGAATCACAAATCTATGTTTGGTCAAACAACATACAGCTATTAAATGTCTACTATGGGGGCAACTGGGTAGCTCAGTGGATTGAGAGTCAGGCCTAGAGACAGGAGGTCCTAGGTTCAAATCTGGCCTCAGAAATTTCCCAGCTGTGTGACCCTGGGCAAGTCACTTAACCCCCATTGCCTAGGCCTTCCCACTCTTCTGCCTTGGAACCAATACACAGTTTTGATTCTAATACACAAGATAAGGGTTAAAAAAAATTCCTACTATGTACCAGGCACTATTCTAAATATTGCAGATACAGAAAGAGTTTTAAAAAGAGTCATGTTCTCAAGAAGTTTATGATCTAATGGGAGAGACAAGCAAATAAGCATATGCATATGATTCTATGTATGTATATATAACAACAAAACAAGCTACAGAAAATAATGAATAGAGGCAAGCTAGATAAGGAGAAGATCTCTAATAGAAAATAAAATTTTAGATGGGGCATAAAGAAAAAAAAGAGAGGTTATTAGGTGGAAAAGAGAAGGTAGAGCTAAATAGTATCCAAGAGATGGAAAGTCTTTGTGGAATAACCAAGAAGCCAATGTTACTGGATTGAGACTGTTAGTACAGAAGTAAGCAGTAAACAATACTAGTGGGGGACCTCAACTTACCCATCTTAGAACTAGATAAATCTAGTAAACAACAACAACAACAACAATAACAAGTAAGAGTGATGTTAAAGTGGTGAATAAAATTTTAGAAAAGTTAGGTATGGAAAAGCAGTTAGGAGTTAAGATGATGGAGTAAAGGGCATACAGCTTACAAAAATCCTCCAAATACATGAAATTAGAAAAGAAAGTATCTCAAAAAAGGACGGCTGAAAAGATAAGTATCACTGGATAAAAAAGGAGAGTAGCCAAGGGAGTAGAGCATGGGGGGAACCAGCAGAACATGGACCAGCCTTAATGCTACCAAATAGCCCAAGGCAAGAAAATGACAGATGGGGAGTAGCCCCAAACCAATCCAAAGACAGATTTTCTGTTTCTATGTGGCTTGAGGTAAAGAAAAGGCAGTGGGGAAACAACCCAATGTTCTAGCCAGAGGCAACAAAAAGATATAATTGGGAAGCAATCAAACTCCACCTCAACTTCTTAAAACAAGGCCCGAGGCCAAAAAAAATTAAGACAAACAAACAAACAGCCGAGCAGTGAAGCAGCCCAGCACTAGAGACAACGGGGAAAATGGTAGCGGGGAGTAGAATCCAGCTGAACAAAACAGCTTCAAGCCTCCCCACTAGAAACCAGTCATTCCACCACCTCAAATAAATACTGTAGGACCCAAGAAAAACTGGGCATAACACCTGTATCCAAGAAGGCTACATAGCAAGGATAGAACAACACTTCCTATACTCCAGATATACATAGAAAGAAATAAAGGAGTAAGAAGACTAGGAACACATGGGGAAAAGAGAAAAGGAGAGAGAGAAGGGAATAAGTTAAATGACATGAAGAAATGCATGTGTCAATATAGGGGAGAAAAAGATGGGAGTGTGTGTGGGGGGCAATACATGAACTCTACTATCATCAGGATTAGATCAAATGAAACTAACATTCACAATCAGGCAGTTATACATACCTACTTTACCCTATAGAGAAATAGGAGTGAAATGAGAATAAGAGAAGAGGGTATAGGAAAAAAATAGGAGAATTAATCTGGGAAGTTAGTAACTGGAAGCAAAACATTTGTGAAGAGAGAAAGGCTAAAAAAAGAGGAGAGAGAATGGTAAACAAGTGGAAAATAGGATAAAAGGACACATACATAACTTAATATGAACAGAATGAACTCAACCATAAAATGGAAAAAAAGGTAGCAAAATGGATTGAAAACAAAAATCCCACATTATGCAGTCTCAAAGACACAAATTTAAAGTAGAAAGACACACTCAGTGTAAAAGTAAGGGGCTGGAGTAGAATCTATCATTCTTCAGCCAAAGTAAAATGAAATAAAGTAGGGATAGAAAATGATCTCAGAAAAAGCAAAAGTAAAAATTGATGTAATCAAAAGACATAAGGGATTTACATTTTAATTAAAGACCCTATAGACAATGAAACAATATCAGTACTAAACATATATGCACCAATTTGCATAGTATACAAATTCCTAATGAAGAATTTAGATTTTATAGGAGGAAATAGACTGTAAATTATAACAGTGGGAGAACTGATTTATACTCTTGGAAGTTGATAAATTCAATAAAAATCAATAAAAAATAAGTTAATGAGTTAAATAGAACTTTAAAAAGTTAAATATGATATATCTTTGAGGAAAACTGAGTGAAAATAGAAAGGAATACACCTTCACATAAATTGCATAAAAATGTCACAATCAAATGTAAAAAAGAAGAAATATTAAATGTATATTTTAGACAAATAATGAAATAATAATTACTTGTAATAGAAAGACATCAGAAAGAAAGACTGAAAATTAATTGGAAACTAAGTAATCCTGTCCTAAATAATGAGTGTTCAAAGAACAAAGCATAGAAACAATACATACTTTTATTAAAGAGAATGTCTTTGAAAAGACGATATACCAGAATTTTTGGGACACAGCCAAAGAAGAAATTAGGGGAAATTTTATAATATCTAAATGCTTAAATCAATAAAATAGAAAAAGAGTAGATTAATGAACTGGGCATAACTAAAAAAATACATTAAAAATCCTCAATTAAACACCAAATTTAAAATCCTAAAAAAATAAAGGATAGGTAAATAAAATGGAAAGCAAGAAGACCATTGAACTAATAAATAAGACAAGGAGATAGCTAGTTGAAATAATTAATAAAATAGATAAACTGGATTATTTAGATTAAAGAAAGAAAAAACTGAAAAATATCAAAACTGAAAAAGATGAAATCACAGTGAAGAAAAAATTAAAGCAATTATTGGCAATTATTTTGTCCAACTATATGCCAATAAATTAGATAAGCAAAACTCATGAATATTTGCAAAAATATCAATTGTCCACATTAGCAAAAGACAAAATAGAATGCTTAAACAATCTCATCATAGAAAGGAAGTTGAACAGTGAAAGAATTTCCTTAATGAAAAACCCCTAGGGCCATATGGATTTACAAATGTATTCTATCAAACATTCAAAGAAAAATGAATTCCAACAATAAACACCAAGTATTTGTAAAATTAGGGAAAGAATGAATTTTTCTGTTTTTTTTTTTTATGACACAAATATGGTACTGATACCTAAACTAGGATGGGCTAAAACAAATAAAGAAAACTATAAACCATGCTTCCTAATATATTGAAGCAAAAATAGCTAGATTTCAGCACTGTATTATAAGGATTATGCACCAAGATGAGTTGGGTTTTATATAAGAAATAACAATATGGATCAATATTATGAAAACTATCAGTATAATTGATTATATTAATGAGAAAAAACAGAAACCTTATATTTTTTTCAAGAGGTACAGAAAAAGTTTTCAACAAAATACAACACACACTTGTTAATAAAAATATTAAAACATTGGAATGAAAGAAGTTTTTCTTAAAGTGATAAAAGGCATTTATCCAAAACAATCAGTAAGCATTATCAGTATTAGGGGCATACTAGAACTCTTCTGAATAAGATAAGACATGAAGCTGTGATGCCCATTATCAACATTCATTAAATATTGTTCTAGAAATGCTTGTTATTGTAATGAGATGAAAAAGTAATTAAAGGAATTAGAATGTGCAATGCAGAAACAAAACTATCAGTATTTGGAGATGATATAATGGTGTATTTAGAGAACCCCAGAGAATCAACCAAGAAAATAACAGAATTAACAACTTTAGCAATGTTCCAGTATATATAAAAAAACCACATAAATTTTCATCATCAAGAAATAGAAAAAGAAATCCCATTTAAATTGTCTATACAGACTTCCTTACTAAGATGGCTGCAGTGAAGAAGCAAAGTGCTTCCTCTCCTAACCACCTGCCAATATAAAGCACCTTAGAAGGACAAAAATGTAAATCTGAGAAGTGAAGGGACTCTTTTGTAAGGAATAACCTTGAAGGTAGGCAGGGATTAGGCATTTCCATTCTAAAAGGGTGTAAAATTACTTCTACCAAAGCATAAGCTGATCACTCACCCTCATTCTACCTACAGCTCCAGAGTCAGAGAGAGTACAGGACAATTGCTATGTTCTCAGGGCACTAGCTGAAGACAGCACAGACTCACCCCAGAGATCAACAAGATTTGGGATCCCAGCAGGCTGAGGAACATGGAGAGTGGGCACAGAGATAGGGCAGAGAGGAGCTGCACACAGCAGATGAGGCAAAGACTGAAAAGTGGCCTCAGGGCAAAAACCTCTCTGTAGCTCCATACAAATACCTGCCTACCCTTCTCACTCAGACTTCTGACTGGGAAGGGAAGAAAGAAATAGCACAGAAATGGCCATCAACACACAGTGTAATATTTATCTTAACAGAGATATTTGAGAAGCTGAAGAGATGGCCTGAAACTAGAAACCTGCAAGACTCATTCCTCCCCCACTCACAGACTAGAGTGAGTAGGGAAGGTAGGTACTCCTTACTCAAAACCCTCCCACCAAGCAGTTGGAAATGGAGGCAGGACTGGAGTTGTTCTGGCAAGGCTCAGCAAGGCAAATCTCTAATGATATTCACTTTCTCAATTTATATTCCAGGGACAGAGAAGCTTGATGTCTTCTTGTTATCAAGGACAGACTTCTTTGGCTGGCAACTGAAAGGAACCAAGCTTTATGGTAGCTGTGAGTATACCCAAAATAATAGTCAGGCACAACTACTAAAAGATGAAGTTTTTACTGATAAAGAAGAAGAGAAGGGAAGAAAGGGGTATCAAGGATTTGCATAAGATATGGGAAGCCCTGAATTGTTAAGTAAAAACTGCCCCTCCCCCCAAGGAGGGAGTGGCAGACTTTTAGCTAGCTTGCCCTCAAGCAAGGATTATAATTTTTAATATCTAAATAACTAAATGAATAACAAAATGCTATTGCAAGAAGGTCTTCCACTAGACAGGCAAAGTCCTGAGAAGAAGCCAAAATGACTTTTGCCACTAAGGCCACTAAGGCAATCCCAAACCTGGGAACAGCAAGCAAAGTGATCTGCTCACTGCAACCCCCAGGAATCAACTGTTTAATTGCTTTCAAACTGTTCCCTCACCCAGAGTTCTTGGGGGGGTAGGGGGGGTCACTTGGAATTCTGGATGAGGCTTGGCCCTGTATCTTGCAGGAATTCCACCCTGCCATCTTCCATGTTACAGTTATCCATGTTACTCAGACTTCTGACTGGGAAGGGAATAAAGAAGTAGCACAGAAATGGCCATCAACACACAGGAACTACAATCTGCAACTACCAAAAAATATAAGAAAATAATCTTGACCCTGGATAATTTCTATTGAGAGAAAAAAAAAACCCAGACTGCAAAGGAGGCAGTAGAGGATAACACACAAACAAAGTCATCCAAAACTTCCAAACAATGGAAGTTGTTCACAAGCTCTTGAGGAGCTCAGATTTGAGATTATAAACCAAGTGAGAAAGATAAAAAATACTTGGCAAGAAAAGTAGGAAATAGTTCAAAAAGAAAATAAAAGTTTAAAAGACAATCTCTCATTTGGAAAAAGAGGCAAAGAAATAACATGAAATAATAAACAAATTGGAGACCAGAATTGAACTTCTGGAAGCCATGAAAAGCAGAATAGACCAAACCAAAAAGGAAAATCAAAAGATCATATTGTTTTGATGACATTTACTTTATAGTACAGCTTGATAACTGATACTGCTACACCACCTTCCTTCACAGTTTTTTCTTCATTATTTCCCTTGATATTCTTGATCTTTTGTTTTTCCAAATGAACTTTGTAATTGTTTATTTCTAATTCAGTAAAAATGTTTCTTGGTAGTTTCATGAGTATGGTACTTAAATAAGTTAATTATTTTGGGCAGAACTGTCATTTTTATCATGTTAGCTCATCCTACCCATGAGCAGTCAATGTTTTTTCAATTGTTTAGATCTAGTTTTAATTGTTTGGAAAGTGTTCTGTAGTTGTGTTCATATAATTCCTGTGTTTGTTTTGGTAGATAGCAAAAAAAATCCAAATAGGCAGAGAATATTTTGGGCACTGGGGAGAAGAGGACAGTAGAGCTAGCTAGAGGCTGTAGCAAAGAGGGAAGAGCAAGCCAAGAGCATGTGCCCCACCACACATCTGCTGTCACAATTTTGGAACCTAACTTCAAGCCAATATTCAGATACTAAGATTCTACCTGCGCAAATAGTAGTATAAGCATACTTATACCTCTTGGAATTTCAAACCTGTAGTGAAGCCCAGAGTCATAGCCCTGAACAGTCTGAGCTGAAGTGCACTGAACCTTGCGGGCCTGGATTGAAGTCAGAATTCCCAGTCTACACAGTGCACAGGGTGCTCACCACCCCCATCTTGTTGCCCAAAACTAAGGGTAGGCCTCCAGGTCAGGGCAATCAAGGGTATGGCTGACTGAATCAAGTATACTGTGAGACCAAAAACTTGAGCCTAAGCTTTGGGCTAGAATTATATCATCCCCTGACCTGATCAAGTTCAGAGTGAGATAAAAAGCTTACACCCAAGCCAAAGCAAGTCTTTAAGCCATCAGCCTCTCAAGGGTCAATTGAATGAGCAGGAGGAGGGAGCTCTCAGAGCTCTCAGTTCTAAGACAATCACATCATGCTCCAACAACTGGAAATGGCAAAACCCCAGGATATAAGCTAATAATAGCATCAAGGAAGGACTGAAGTTTTAGAACATGCCCTAACTTCCTGGAAAACAGAATTTACCTATAATTGCATAGGGAAAATAAGCAAAAACAAAAAATCACCTAACTAAAGAATTTTTATGGAGCAAAAGAGTACAGTACAGACACAGAAGGGGACAGTGAATGTGAAGGAAACACATTCAAAGTCCAAAAAATATGGATAGGACAAAGATTCTGGAAGAACTCCAAAAAGATTTTAAAAAATAATTAAAAGAGTAGAGGAAAAGTGGGAAAAAATAAAGTGATGCAAGAAGAAATGGGCCAATTGAAAACAACCAAAAAGTGACAGAGAAAATCAGGCTTTAAAAATCAGAATTGACCGTCTAGAAACTAATGATTTCATAAGAAATCAAGAAACAATAAAACAGAATCAAAGGAATGAAAACACACAGGAAAACATGAAATATCTTATGGTAAAAACAACTGACATAGAAAATAGATCTAGGAGAGACAATCTGAAAATTATTGGACTACCTGAAAGCCATGATCAAACAAAACCTTGGATATCATATTACAAGAAATTATTAAAGATAAATGCACAGAGATCCTAGATCAAGAAAATGAAATGGAAATGGGAAGAACTCCCAGATCAACTTCAGAAAGAAACACTCAAATGACAACTTCCAAGAATGTAATAGCTAAATTCAACAGTCACCAAGCCAAGGAAAAAATAATTCAAACAGGCAGAAAGAAACTATTCAAATACCATGGAGCTATAATCAGGAAATTGAACAAACTATCAATTAACTCTCCAAGAAGAAATCCCAAGGATCAGATTAATTCAAAAGTGGATTCTACCAAACACTTGAAGAACAATTAATCCAAATACAACATGAAATATTTGGAAATCTAGGCAAAGAATTAGTCCTACAAAATGTTTTTTCTAACACTAATATGGCTTCAATACCTAAATGTATGAACAAAATTACAAAACACTTATCACAGAAATAAAGCCAGATCTAAGCAATTGGAAATATATTATTTGTTCATGTTAGGCCTAACAAATATAATAAAAATGAGAAGTATACCTAAATAATCTACTTATTCAGTGAAATTTCAATAAAAATGTCCCCAACTTAATGTATACAGCTAGAAAAAAATAATAGCAAGATGATCTAGAAGAACACAAGTTCAAGAATATCAAGGGAATTAAAGAAAACAAATGTGATGAAATGTAGCCTACACATTTCAAATAGTATTAATGAGTAATAATCATCCAAACAATTTAGTAATGTCTATGAAACAGAGTTGTAGATCAGTGGAACCTATTAGAAACATAATACCAAGTCACAAATGACAATAGTAATTTAATGTTTAACAAATTCAGGACAATGTTTCAATAATACAGGATGAAGGAGCTCTCTTATTGGGAATTACATTACTCAGCTCAACTGAGAAAGCAAGAGTCCTAGAATTTACCCATGATGCAAGTCACTGAAGTCTTTAGTGTATTAAGCAGGGGATAAGGAAATAATAGATTGATAACTCCTCTATAGGCTAGCTTCGTTCCATAGGCTTCCTCACCCCATAGAGTCTTTCTTTTACAGAGTTTTTAAAACAATTTGAAATGTGTGTATTATTTCTCAACAGTAAAAGCCAGAAGACTTTGAATTTCACCTTTCTACTCTTCTCATCAACCTTGCATCATACAAAGGCTGGGACATTGAATAATCATTCTCAACCAATAAGGTCAGCCACATACATCAGGTCTTTTGAGCTAAGCTGATTTTTTTTTATATTTTTATCTCAAGATCAAAATATAGTAGTTCATATTTGAAAAGTGTTCCTGAATTGAAATAAATTATTTTAAATCAAAGTCATTAGATTGTTTGCAAATTTTACCTGATTAATTTTTGATAATTTAATCTATTTCTCAACTCAATCATGTCTATAATTCTTGCATATAACCTATCCACCTAACTTTTCTTCCTCTTTCATTCCTATCTATGTCTTTACTCTAATCTTCAATTGAGAATCTATAACACATATTGGAAAATATCCTATCAGATATTTTTAGCCATTTTTTGTAAGTCCTGGAGCCCTTTGTCTATCTAGTGAAGTCTGTTGAGCTCTTCTAAGAATAATGCTTTTAAATAAATAAAAAACATAGTCATTACATTGGAAGCCAATTTTGTTGAAATACAAGTCCCTATATATAATACATACATATATACACGCATATAGTTACAAAAATACATGTGGTTACATATATAATTAATATGTTGCATACATATACTCATAAATACATATATCATGGACCTCTATTTAAGAACCCTTTACATAGGTCTTTTTATCTGAATAACTTGATTTATTTTTTGGTGATAGCAGTTCTACTTTTTTGCACTTGCTTTTTTTTTTAAACCCTTACTTTCCGTCTTAGAGTCAATACTGTGTATTGGCTCCAAGGCAGAAGAGTGGTAAGGGTAGGCAATAGGGGTCAAGTGACTTGCCCAGGGTCACACAGCTGGGAAGTGTCTGAGGCCAGATTTGAACCTAGGACATCCCATCTCTAGATCTGGCTCTCAACCCACTGAGCTACCCAGCTGCCCCCTTTGCACTTGCTTTTAACTGACCAAATTCTTTGTGTTGCACCCAAGTTATCATTGGCAGACTACTTCTACTTAGAACACTGAATACCTCTTTTCATGCGTATTTTCATGCCTCTTGGATGATATGAAATTTTGCTATTAAGATAGCAAATAAGATAATAAATTTATCACATGCATAAAAGTTTTCATGTCATGAATGTGAAAAATTAGAGATATCATGATTGATAGAACCATAGATTTTTTTTTAAATGCTTACCTTCTTTCATAGAATTAATCAATTCCAATGGTGAAGAATGATAAGGGCTAGGCAACTGGGGTTAAGTGAATTGTTCAGGGCTACATAGCTAGGAAATGTGTGAAGTAGTATTAGAAAACCATAGTTTTAAGACTGGAAAAAGCCACTGGTCATTTAATTAATTAATTAATAAAAACTCTTTCATTTGAAGCAACTGAGTACCCAGAGAGGTTCAGTGACTTTCTCAAGGTCATAGAAAGTGGATTTCCTAAGATCACAAACAGAAAGCATATAAAATAGATTTTCAACACAGATCCTCCTATTGCACAATCAGTATTCTTTCTAACTAAAGAGGGACCTTAAAATTTAAATTCATATTGTGTGTGTATATATATATACATATATATATATGTATATATGTAATCTTCTCTTTTTCTTAAGGAAAAAATGACAAATGTTTTTACTCAAAAAGAAGTATGCAACTGTCTGGTTTTAGCTTTGCTTAATTTCTATTTGTGAGGATTTAATAATAAATTGTTAAAAACCCTACATATATTTTAGAGAATGAAATGCTTTAAAACATGATAATATATAACAAAATAAAAAGAAAATTAAACTTCACCCAGGAGATATAGACTAAAATACCAGTTGTGTTACTAGTGGAAGTCACTTAAATTCTCTTGGCCTTAGTTTTATTGTCTGTAAATGGAGGTGTCAAACTTTATGATTCCAAAGATCATTTCTGGCATGAATACACTAAGACCATATGGTACTTATTTTTCATTATTGCAATCATTTAGTATTTCATTCTCCCTTACTGTTTTATCTAGATTTACTTAGTAAACCATTCCCAGAATATACTTGTAAGCTCAATATCTATTATGATAAAAAAAAACCCTGTCTTTAAAATTTTCCCAAACATATGGCTTATATTACTGAATTGCTCATTCTTAGTACATGAATAGATTTTTATTATGATTCCATTAAAAGTAGTGCTGTACATTTCAACATTTGTTTTCAACCTCACTTCACCTTTTATCTATTTTTGCTTAGACATCTTTAGTTTGACATTTTTAGTATTTCCAAGAAAGAAATGTTCATTGCAAACACAAATGTATTTCAAGTATTACTTGTGTTTTAATGCTTCTCTTATAGGAAGACTGGCTTCTTATGGAAATTAACAATTTTCTGCCCATTTTTCTTTTTAGAGATTATTATGAATACTACACTTCTCTCATTCTCATAGCTTTAAAATGTCTAAGTCAATCCTCTCCCTTAACTTGACAAACAATAATTTGTTGTGACTTATAGATTACATCTTTGATGATCATATCTCTTATATTTACTTCATGTTATTATTTGCACTTTAATTAGCTTAAGTCAGCTTTTCACTATTGTTTCACTATATTTGTGTAGAAGCCCTCACAAAGTTTTACTATGATTCCACATTAAAGAATGGAAAATACTTATCGTTTCTGTGCTTATGCAAGTAGAAGGTAAGCTCTGGTGTGTTATACCATGTTGGAAAGTCTTGGAGACTAGTCCCTTCAGGTTATTGCATCTAACTCCTGAGAAGCTCTTAATGCTAAAGGCTCTGAATATGGTAATCCATGAGAAAAAAATATATACAAAATAGCCATATTATTTTGTAGCTGCCTGTTATTCCTATACAGATATTGGTGGAGAAGTAGAAAAAGGAGGCTGAAACAGCTAAGAATCAAAAATATTTTTTGTTTTTGAAACAAATTTATTTATTGATTTTTTGTTAGCCTTTTTTAAAATGAGTTCTATATTCTTTTTATCCCTCCAGGCATTTCCCTACCTCTTAAAAAGGCAGAGAGGTAATATAAAATGTATGTCCATATTTTTCATTTTTCAAAAAGAAAAAAGAAAAAAATTAAATAAAAAATTATACTTCAGTCTGTAATTCATCAGTTTATTTTCTGTGGAGATTAATAGTGTTTTTATCAGGAGTCCTTTGGAATTATCTTGCATTATTGCGTTTTTTTCAGAGTAGTTAAGTCATTCACAGTTGATCGTTATGCATTACTAATTTTGCTATATGTAATGTTTTCTTGCTTAGGGTAATTTTATTTTGCATCAGTTCAAGTAAATCTTTCCAAGTTTTCCTGGAAGTATCGTACTTGTCATTTCTTAGAGCAGAGTAATATTTTGTTACAATCATATAACAGAACTTGTCCATCCATTCCCCAATTAATAGTAATCCTCTCACTTTTCAATTGTTTGCTACCACAAAAAGAGTGGCTATGAATATTTTTGTAAACATAAGTTCTTTTACATTGTAAGCTCATAAAAGAGAGGGAAGCATTCCTGGGGAAAATAACATGAAAGCCTGTTTAGTGGAGTATTCTTATTTGTGAGAGAGAGAGAGAGAAAGAGAGAGAGAGAGAGAGAGAGAGAGAG